>NW_027497897.1:0-104253 GCF_021521415.1 Bidens hawaiensis
GGCCATTTCCAGTAGATTTTGGACCACTTTCTAGACCCGAATACTTTAAAGAAAAACGAAAAAACGTAGGTGAAGATGATGAGCGTATTTTGGTTATTTTCCAACAGATTTCGGACCGCTTTCTTGACCCGTATACGTCAACAAAGGTTGAAGATGATGAGAGTATTTTGGTCATTTTCCAAATTTCAATTACATTTTTGACCCGAATCACTTTCTTGTCCAACAATTAAAATCTTTTTTAACTTAAAAGGTTTGAAGGTGACAAGGGTATTTTTGTCATTTTGCCAATACATTTTAAACTAAAAGGGTGCAACTGAAAATCTTCTAAGGACAGGAAAATTTTTTTTTACTTCAGAAATATTATTAATAAAATTTTCAAAATTTTTTTATTAATAAAATGAATTTGGCAGGGCCATCAGGAAGCGAGAGCACGGGCGGTTCAGAAGGATCAGTGCTATGTAACAGTATGCAAATGGTGCTGTCAATGGGGTTCAGTTATGTGCAGGCAATGGAAGCTTACAGCATATTCGGTGACGATGTCGATTCAATGGTTTGTTACCTTCTTGAAACCAGCAGCAGGCGCAAAGGCAAGGCTACCGAATAAGACTACAGCGCTTACATGTTCGTGTAATAACAAACAGCAGTCAGCAGTATTATGATTATTATCATTATGTTTATAGGGAGACTTTTAGTGGTATTAACAAATAATATGAGTATTGCAAAGTTGTTGAAATAATGCCTTTGTGTTGGGTTGGTTGGTTGAATCTTGGAATATTGTGTTATGTTTTTTATTGTGTTGTTTTGTGTCCTAATATTACCCATCACTAGATTTAGACTTCAAGGCCTATATATTATTTTAAAGTTAATTTATTGTAGTCTTTAGTGAGCACTAGAGGTGTACAAACCGGATATTATTAGGAACAGGTTTCGCGTATGGTCAACAAAAGTCAAAACCGGGTCGGGTATGAACCAGTTTCGGGTATAGCAGGGTATTTGATCGGGTTTTTATCGTATTTAGTTTTAACTGGGTAAAGGTGGAATTAGTTTCTGCGGGTCTGGGGAAAGCCTAATACCAAGGTCGTACCTGTGGGTCGTGTACGGGTAGGAACCGGTTATTGGTATGGTCAACAAAAGTCAAAACCAGGTCCGTAGGAACCGGTTTTGGGTATAATCGGTTTTTTTTTTTGGGTTTCAGGTAGGGTCGGATCGGGTTGGGTTTTGACCGAGTAAAGTTGGAAATGGTTCTGGTGGGTCCAGGTCGGATCTGGTTCCGGGTACAGGTCTGGGGAGAAACCTAATATCAGGTCGTACCCGCGAGGTCAGGTACGGGTAGGAACCTATTCCAGGTCGGGTCCGGAACCATGCATTTTTTTCAAGTTTCGGGTAGGGTCGGGTCGGGTCGGGTCTTGACCGAGTAAAGTTGGGAATGGATCTGGCCGGTCCAGGTCGGGTCTGGTTCTAGGTACAGGTTTGGGGAGAAACCCAGTACCAGGTCTAATCTGCGGGATAGGTACGTGTAGGAACTAGTTCTGGTGTGGGAACTAGTTCTGGGTCGGGTCCGAAACGAGGTATTTTGTGTACCTCTATTGAGCACCAAACTTTTACCTCAAACTTCTACAAAATAGATTCATGGTAGTTGGTTCATCACACATATATGATATAACACCAAGGTGTCATTAAATAAATTTTATATTGAAATTGTTTGTATATAATTGTTTCTCTTTGAAAGAGGTTTCTTGGTATTGGAAAAAAACTGATATGGGGTTGGTTAAGGTGGCGGTTGGTGACGGTGTGTTGACGTTTTTGTGGGTGTTTTGTGCTTCGTGTCTTGGTGCAGCCACTTCCGTCATTGTTAAAGCTATTGGCATCCAAGGGATGGCGTCGCTTTTCATCACAATGTCGCTCGTGTTCATACTCTTGTTCGTGTTTGGTTTCGTTGGGGCGGTGTTAGGTGGCGCTAGTTTTAATCCAGCCGGTACTGCTGCATTTTATGCCGTTGGCGTAGGTGGTGATTCTCTCATTTCCGCTGCTGTTCGGTTTCCTGCTCAGGTGATTAGTGGGAGTTGTAATGGGTGTAGACTGAATGAGAGTTTTGATCCCTGAGTTTGTCGTTTGTTGAATCTCGAAAGTCAAAATTCAATTGTACGGTTTGACTTTTGAGGTCAGTCAGATCAAGGTTGAACTTGAACCATAAATTGACATGAATTTTGTTTGACTTCTAAGGTCAACATATTATTGAGTCAAGAGCAAACCGCGATATTATTCATTTGAAAATGAAACCGAACGGTGAAATTGATTAAAACCAAACCTAATTACAAATTTGGTTTTTAATCAAAACTAAAATGGTAATTTGGTTTTCGGTCCCGTTCTAAATTTGGTTTAAACCGAGTAACCCAAATAAACCGAATAACAAAATAAAGTTCTTTAATTTTTGTCATTTAGCTTTTTTTTGTCTAAATGTTACACTCCACATGAATTGAACCCTTGATATCCTATTATATAACTTAACAAATATTGGTAAAAACATTTTTTAAAAAAGTTTATATGATTTTTTTTTATTCAGTTTATTTGGTAGAAGAAAATGAAAAACTGATATGAACTCAAATTCGGTTTTCGGCTCAGTTTTAACCTTAATGAAGTGGGTTTGATTCAGATTCAGTTTATTTGTTAGAATCATATAAAATCCTAAACCTTGAATAATCTGGAAACCGAACCGATAATTGTCTGGCCTCGGATATCACAAATACATTTCACTCGGGTACCGAAAATAAATCTTTTGGCTCCTCATGCACAAGCAAATAATGTTGGTTGATACAAAAGTCATATGTTACACAAATACCAAAGATGATCCCAACTATACTCGTTTTCTTGACAGGCAGCTGGCGCAGTTGGGGGTGCATTTGCGGTTCTCGAACTCATGCCATCGAAATACAAATATACACTAGGAGGACCTTCTTTAAAAGTAGATATGCATACCGGTGCACTTGCTGAAAGCATATTGACTTTCACAAGTACCATGTGTGTCCTCTACATTATCCTAAGGGGACCTAAAAGCATTATTATGATAAATTGGTTGCTTTCGATGTCGATGATGACCCTTGTGTTTTCGGTCGAGGTTATACGGGTCCTTCAATAAATCCCGCCAATGTAAGCTTTACGGATTTGTTAGAATGTTGCAAATGTACCATGTAAAAGACGTGTTAGTTGATTGCTAAAGTTGTTTATTTGCTTATTGCTTACACAAATACGGGTCCATTGACCCCTTAACTAGAATTAGTTGGATTCTCTTAAGAAAAAGATAAGTTTGACCGCATAAATATAGTTAGTAAATAAGATAAATCTATTATGACCCCAGTTAACAAGTTTGGGTCCTGTCAATGTCAATGTCAATGTCAATGTCACTATCACTGTCACTACACACAACCAATATAAGGGCGTGTGAGGGGTATATTAGTCATTTTCATTACAATTTTCATTACTAATTCTAATGATGCAAACTTTTTAGTTGAAAATTATTTAACAAGGACAATATGCAACTAGAAAAGGGTAATTTTTACATTTGTTTGCTTAATTTGGGTAAGTAAAGGGTATTTTAGTAATTTTACATTGTCGATATTGATTTGATCTGTTTCATGTCTTTTATGTAGGCATTTGGATGGGCATACGTAAACAATCGGCACAACACATGGGAGCAATTTTATGTTTACTGGATTTCTCCATTTGTAGGGGCAATTTCGGCAGCATGGATTTTCCGTTTCATCTTTCCACCACCTTCAAAGGTGAAATCAGCCTGAAAAGGGTCACGTGAAAAGTATTTATGCCTTTTTACCCCTAGTACCATATAAATGACACTGATTTATATAAGATTAAACGGAATTCATTCCTATAACATCTTACAATCATTTTATAATTGTTAGTACATGGTTATCATTCTTTTCACTTGGCAAAAAAAAAAAAATTAGAAATATAAATATATAAAATAATAATTTGAATTTTTTTAATGAAGTACATAAAATTGGTAAGTTAAATTGGATTGAAATGGTTGTTATATTGTAGTTAAACTTATATGAACAAAAAAAAACACTGACATAGTGACATATGTTAATAGGTTTTTACATAAATATGCTTTTATAAGTTTTAACACAAGTTGGCACGTGGTCAAACGTTTTCTTTTTTCCATCGTGAGTTGTACCATAATACAACTTGTGTGTCGGCTGCAATAAAATTTCTTATTATTTTACAGAAAATAGAAATTTAACTTTAGGTCTAAGCATTAGTTGGTCTGATCCCATTATCTTGAGACTAACCGACACCAAATAAGTTTACCTGCATTGAAATTGCATCTTTTTTGAACTACGGTTTTTGTTCATGTGGTTTGTTTAAATATGCGGTTTCAGTCTAATAATTTTAAATATGTGATTTTCGTTCATGTAGTTTCATTTTGCTTGCAATTAAACCCGACCCTACTAACCCCGTTAAGTCTGATCGTGAAACTCATCAGCGTGCCACTCCCATGAGGGGCACTTTTGTCTTTTTTTCCCTCAAATATACATCAACTCCTCACGTGAAGGGGCTTGTGAATTAGGGTTTGGGTTTATTTGGGTAGAAAAAGGACAAAAATGCGTCTCACGTGAGGGGCACACTGATGGGTTTAACGACCAGACTTAACGAGGTTAGTGGGCTTGGGTTTAATTGCAAGTGAAATAAAACCACATGGACGAAAATCGCATATTTGAAACTACTTGACTAAAACCGTAAATTTGGATAAACCACATAGACGAAAACCGCAGTTTACTCTTTCATATATTATACAAAAATAACAAATAATCCAATATGCAACTATGTGAGGAAAAATTAACAAGATCTGTATTTAAATTATCAAGGTGAGAATAGTATGTTGTGTGTTCACCAACGATATGTTCATTGTAATGTTGGCAAATGTATATACCATTAGTAATGCATTTTGGCTTGGATTAGAGTGGTGTTTTCATGACAACAAAGTAGAATATGAGTAGACTCTTTAATTGCAAGTGTCATTTTTTTTCTTAGGATGATGCAATTGTTAAGTCATTAAAGACATACTGAACTAGGACATGCCTTGTTTCTTTTTCTAGTAATGTGTTTTGAGTATTTGCAATTTTCACGGTGTATAACTGTACATGTTATGTTCTCATCTTTTGATAAAGAATGTGACATTCTGAACACTATAATGTATGGGTAACTAATACATACACTACAAATCATACGACGATTTAGCTTGTGATTCTAAAGGCGCATGATATGGTTGATCACGCCTTCTTGCTACCTTACCTCAATTACATTAAATTTTCTCTGCCTCAACGACGTTAAACTTTTTTCTTAAATAAGGATATTTTAATTAAAATATTGGCAAGTTTCCATGCCCTTATTAATTAAACCACAAATGGAGTGACTTTGAAAACTAGTGAATTACAAACAATTGACATGAAAGAAACCCATGCATAACAAAAAAACATAAACAAGTCAACTTAGCTTAAACTCGGCTTATCCAAGCTTTATGTTTAAACCCAAGCTCACCATGTGACTAAGTTTCAAACTAGAGCTCAACTCATTTACTATTATTTATCAAGAACTATTTCATTTATATAGATATATAATATCTTTGTATATGTTATTATTACACATAAAAATAACATATTATTTATTTATTTTTATCACAATTCTATCGCGAAGCTAAACAAGTTTGGTATGTGTAAACTCCGGTTCAATTTAAATAATATTTAAGCTCATTTAAGCATTGTATCATTTCAAGTTTGTAGCAAACCAATCTCGAGTATCTTATGTTTCGACTAATTTAAACCGAGGGTGTGAATGGGTTAAATTTGGCCCAAAATCATAACCATAACCGGGATGTAGGTAAATAGATAACCATGACCTATCGATTATGATGGTTTCGGTTAATTTGTTTTGCAGGTCATTGTCGATCGGTTATGACCGATTAACCATAAATTTATACCTAGATAAAATAGCTCAAAACATTATAATTGCACATTATTTTTGTCTGAAATCCAAACTTCAAATTCTGTTGACTAGCTACATAGTATCAAAAAATACATATAATCTATAATTTTTACAAAAATATACATATCATCATTTTGATTTGTTTTGATGGGGATGGAAACCTCGTAAACCATAACCAACCCATTATTAGAGGTGCACAAACTGGTTTAAAACTGGTTTGGGTTGAAACAGATTTGGTTTGGTCAACAAAAGTCAAAACCGCTTCGATTTCGGTTCAGTTTTCGTGTTGATTTGGTTAACCGGTTTATTTGCCCACCTCTACCCCTATTATGGGTTTCAAAAAATCATTTAACCAAGTCACCAATTTTCGATACGACTCGGTTTTATCGGTTAATTTGGTTATAAATTAGGAGGAATCGATGGGAAGTAGGGGTGTGTTTTTTAACCGTACCCGAATAACGAACCCGACTTGAAGCGACCCGGGACCTGAACAACCCGACCCGATTCACCTGAACCGGTAAAACTCCTAACCCGAACCCAAGGTAAAATATTCGTGGTCGGTATTGGGTTGAAATACCCAAATTCGGGTTTACCCGAATAACCCGAAGTATAATACATCAATGCATGCATCCCTAATTTTATACGGTAGAGCGGTGAAGTAACAAAGTGACCTTATATATTCTTGTACGGCTGTTCTCAATACTCCAATTAATATTGGATTTATCACATCCCAATGTATTAATTACCATAAAGCATGTTGAGAATATATCTTCAATTCAAAAACTTATATAATATAGTATTTAAACCAATGTGTATTGAACATGTTTCTTCAATCTACACAAGTATTGATCCCCATGCTACAACACTCTATCACGTCTAATGCATGCTTGTATGATAAATTTCATGCTTTACTAAATACTAGACGGGTGCCCGCGCGATGCAGCGGGGTGTTTGAACTTGTTAATCACGTACAAATATAAGTGTTTATGGTTCGGTTAAAACCTTGAAATCGTTTAACTCGATCATTGGTTTGATTTCTTTTTTCTTTTTTACTTTCGGTTTGTTGGTCGGTTTCAAAATTTTCAAAACGTAGTGAACGGTTGGTTCGTGGTTTATATCGGAAAACCGGCCATATGAAACCAGAAAAGACTGTAAATTAACCTAATTGCAATATGATTTCTTTGTGATCTTTGTTGTTATTATTTCGCGTCCTAGATCTTCCATTAATATTTACCATTTATGTGGCTAAAATTATCATTTTTTATTTATGATCATCTCAAGTATCATATTATGTTGGTTTTTAGTTAAAATTGATGGTACATTTAAGTTATTAATTATTTTAAACTAAATTTATTATTAAAGTTTAAATTGTGAAACCAAACTGAAACCAGACCATTAGTAACGATTCGGTTTCAACTTTCAATGGTTGAGTTTGGTTTTGGACGACAAAAAATCAGTATTAACGGTTGGACTCACAAGTTTAACTTAAAAACCATGAAAACCGACACTGAACACCCCTACGTAACATATTAATTTATTTAAAATGAAAAAAATTACAACAATATCATATCAATCTGTTTATAAAAATATTAACGTATGGAAAGGCTATAGTCGTTTAAAAATTATGGGTGAGAAGTTAGTTTACAAGTTAAATTAAAAACTTAATATGGTTAAAGTGAGAGACCAAACTTGTAAGTTGAATGGATTATGTTTAAAAGACATGTTTACCCTTACTAACACATGTACCTAATGCTTTAAGTGTTGTAAATTACTTAAAAATCGGTGTCTTAATTTGCCCTTGTTAGTGTATTATATAAAGTATAGATTATATGTTATTGTTGAATATGGCTGTATGTTATGGTTTTATAACGGGTTGGAATATATTTTTTTTTTTAATTTATGATATTGTAAAAGGTGGATAAATTTTTTTAATTTGTTAAACCCGAAACCCGACCCGAATTTTCCCGACCCATTTAACTCGAAACCAGAACAAACCGAACTTATTTAGTTCAATTCTCTAGCCAATTTGTTTTGAGCTCAAACCCGAACAACCCGAAACCCAAATAACATACCCTTTTATGCATTTTGTCCAAACCACGTAAAGGCGTGTCCCTTTGCTGCAGTTAAACTTAATTAAACTTCAAATTAATACTCACTTGATTCATTACTCGTTAACAACACGCCCCAAAACCACTAGCCTATATATAACCACCTCCGATCGGAATCTAACAACCACCACCACCACATTATTATTAATATTATTATTATTATTCTCCAACCGATCCGATCCGACCCGACCCGATCGATCCGATCGGCCAATTCGAATCGAGCTGGAGTCCGTACAGGATACCTCTTCTTCTCACAAATCTCCGTCATCCGCCGCCGCCGCCGCCGCAGCTGCCGCCGGCAACGGCCAGATCCGGTACCGATCTCCCTCCGCCGCCGAGCTTCTAGAAGGCCAGGTCTTCGCCACGTCATCAGATCAACAACAACTACTAACTGACAAAATGATTAAACGCCGTCAGCCACATAACGAGTCGTTATCCGATAAAATAAACCGTTACCGCGGGGCTATTTTGGTCATTTCGGTGCCTGTTTTACTTGTCACGTTTGTGTTGTGTTTAATGCCTAGGGCTCCGGTTGATGGTGGTGTTGGTGGAGTCTCATCGAACCGGAAGTTTTCGCCGAATTATGCGGTGCGAATGGACCCGGGGAGTAATAAGTATGCGGTGGTGTTTGATGCTGGGAGTTCGGGGAGTAGAGTTCATGTGTTTTGTTTTGATCAGAAGTTGGATCTTGTCAGGATTGGTGATGGACTTGAGCTCTTTGAGCAGGTAATTCGTGTTATCTTTGTTATGATATAATAATAATGCAATGAAGTGTGGTTTAGGTTAGGAATTGATGTAGATCTAGCGTCGGTTTGCGTTACAGTAATGCTAGAACATATCATTATTATTATTATTAATATTGAGATCCGGCATTGCATTATTAGTAAAACTGAGATCCGGTTAATACGTAGGGATGGCAATGTAGTTACTAGTTTGGTCAGGTTTATTAACAATTATGTGAAATGGAGATATATTAGGTGGAATGTGTTAGTTTGTGTTAATGAGCCAACGAGCCAAGCCGAGCTTGGGTTGAGTTTAGCTCGGTTATAAATATGAGTCGACTAAGCTTAGGGTTGTTTCAGATCAAGTTTTTTTAGCTAGTTTTATTCGAGCTTTTATCGAGCGAGCCTGAGCTTCGAGCCGCGAGTTTTTTGAACAACTGTTTAGGTTAGAATTTGAAGTAGATCCGGCGTCGATGTGTTACGTTAATGATAGAAAATTACATTATTATTTTCGAGAAATATAAAATCTTGAGTTCTCTAGCCAATTCAATGTGTAGAACTTGCTAGTCGGGCAGTCCCATACATGTTTGTGAAACCGTGTTCCATACCCGGTCCATTACTCGTCGGGTATTGGGCATTGCATATAATTAGTAATGCGTCAATTTTCATTAATGATAAAAATTATATTATTATTATTATTATTATTATTATATAATGGATCTTGTGAGGATTGGTGATAGAATTGAGCTCTTTGAACAGGTAATTTGATTGCTCTATGTTGTTGATTTTGCAGTTAGGTGAGCTTTATTAGCAATTATGTGCAATGAAGTGTAGTTTAGGTTAGGAACTGAAGTAGATCCGGCGTCGGTTTGCGTTACAGTAACGCTAGAACATTACATTGTTATTATTATTATTATTGAGATCCGGAATTGCATTATTGTAAAATTGAGATCTGGCTAATACGTACGGATGGCAATGCAGTTAGGTCAGGTTTATTAAAAATGCAATTAGCTTAGAAATTGAAATAGATCATCCGGTGTAATGTGTTAGTTTCTGTTAATGATAGAACATTACATTATGTTCAAGAAATATAAAATCAAACTGATTAGATTTGTAAAACCCTTAGATCTTTGAATCTTACGATAGTCGGGCTGCTTACATATAAGGTGGTATTTGGGATTGCTTATTTTAAGCAGCTTATGACTTATTAACTTTTGAAAAAAGTTAAAAGGTGTTTGGTATTTTCAGGGGATAAGTTAATAAGTTACAAAATTGTAACTTATAAGGAGGTAAAATAAGGAAATCCCAAACATCCCCCAAGAAAGTCATTTTTACATAATATTTGTTGGAGTTTTTACATATAAACACATGTAGAATCTGTTTTAATTAAAAATTATAAAAGCAGGTAAAAAAAGTAAATAATTTTTTTATTACAAATATGATTTTTTTTACTATTAGAAGTTTAGAACGCTTTCTACATGTGTTTATATGCAAAAACTCTGAAAAAGTTTATGCAAAAATGAATTTTGTACATGTGAAAATTAGTTTTTTTATGAGCTTTTCACATGTAAACGTAATGGTTCCCCGGTTCCCAATTCAATGTTGTAGAACTCGCTAGACGTAAAATCTATTTTACAAGTAAAAAAGTTATATTTACATGATTTTTTTGGAGTTTTTACATATAAACACATGTAGAAGCCGTTTTAATTAAAATTTTAAAAAGTTAAAGAAGCAGTTAAAAAAAGGTAAATAAAATTTATTATTACGAAAATGAATTTTTATTATTAGGACACTTTCTACATGTGTTTATATGAAAAATCTCGAGAAAAATATTATGCAAAGTTGAAAATTTTTGTTACTGGTAGCGGACTTGAGCTTTTTGAGCAGGAAATTTGATTGGTCTATGTTGTTGATTTTTGTGTTATTGTTGTTATGGTATAATTAATATTCATTATATAGAAACATAGATATTACATCAACATAGCAGGTAGGCGGGCAACAAGCTGCGCCGCCACCCCTTTCTGAATTGCAAACCCTAACCTGCTAAAGACATACCCCTGCCCCTTTGGAGTCGACACATTGCTATGCACAACCCGTTGGACCCTGGTTAGGAAACGGATAGCTTCCGGTGCCAAGGAGCCAAAGGTATCAAAAGCCAGAGGGACTGTAGTTTAGGTATAATGCAATTAGGCTAGGTTTATTAACAATTATGTGCAGTGAACTGTAGTTTAGGTTAGAAATTGAAGTAGATCTGGTGGAATGTGTCAATTTCTGTTAATGATAGAAGTCTAGAACATTACATTATTTTCAAGAAATATAAAATCTTGTTGATTACATTTGTTACACTATTAGATCTTTGAATCTTGCGAGTCCTGTGTCCAATTCAATGTTGTAGAACTTGCTAGTCGCCAGTTGGGTGGTGGAGTAGGACTAACGATTAATCGGCCTGGAACTTTTATATGTAGTTTTCAGTTTTAAATATGTATCTATATAGGGGGTGAGTTCATTGGGAAACCATGTGTTTTACATGTAAAAAAGGTCATTTTTACATTAATATTATTTGGAGCTTTTACATATAAACACATGTAGAAGCCGTTCTAATTAAAACAGTTACAAAAAAAGTAAAATGTTTTTGTTATAAAAATGAGTTTATATTATAAGAATGCTTTCCACATGTGTTTGTATGCAAAAACTCCGTAAAAAATTATTCAAAAATGAATTTTTGTACATGTTAAAATGAGTCTTTTACATGTAAACAGTAAAATTATGGTTCCCCATCTTTTTGTGGTTCCCCAATGAACGTCCCTCTATATATACACACACACGCACATTTTGTGTATACATATATACGGAATCACCAGAATTTGGCCGGAAACTGCTTGACCAATTAGGTCTGACTACCTATCTTTTTGCTGATTACCCAAAGATTATTTATTCCTCTAATCCGCGACTAGTCGCCGATTAAATATGATTTTTCCAACAATGGTCGAATTCATCCCGAAGAGTCCTGTAACATAATGTATATTAAATAAAAATGTATGCCTAAGTAAAGTTCGCTTTTACTCAGTGGGACAACAACTGTTGATTATACAATGTCCTAACAAGATCTATCATACAATATACATGCACGTTCAATAGTTTACATTCACTAGATACCGTTAGGTGCATTCACATCACCATTTGGTGCATCGCATTCACTAGCTCAGCCTGTAAGATGGACATAATAAAAAAAGATTGTGTTTTTCTTCTATGTACTTAACCAATAAGTCTATTAGGATCATCAAACAAGTAATGATTACTTCTATATTGTAGTTGAAACCAGGTTTGAGTGCGCACGCAGCCGACCCGAAAGAGGCTGCAGATTCTCTCCTGCCTCTGTTAGAGAAAGCAGAAGTGGTTGTTCCACAAGCTATGCGCGAAAAAACACCTGTCAAAGTTGGAGTTAGTGATTTGTATTATTGCATACAAGTAATACCACTTTAGAATTTTATTACAGCTGTGCACTTATATATCTTTATACATATATATGCAGGCAACTGCAGGTCTGAGACAGTTAGGAGTTGATGCATCTGAACGAATTTTGCAAGCTGTAAATACTAAACACTACAAAAAAAAATAACTAACGGTTTCTTTATCTTGTATAACAATAGATTTTATGTTAATATAGGTGAAAGATGTTCTTAAAGTTAAGAGCAGCCTAAAATCGGACGATGATTGGGTTACTGTTTTGGATGGAACTCAAGAAGGCGCTTATCAATGGGTATGTTTTATTACTTATTAGCGTAAGCCTTGTACTTATTTTACATTTGTTTCACTTTTTAATATCTTGTTAATGCTTACAGGTGACCATAAACTATCTTCTTAAGAAATTAGGCAAGAAATATTCACAGACAGTTGGGGTAGTTGATCTTGGTGGTGGATCGGTTCAAATGGCGTATGCTATTTCAGAAGAGGATGCTGCAAAGGCTCCAAGAATAACAAACGGAGAAGATACTTATGTTAAGGAAATGTTTCTCATGGGTCAAAAATATTATCTTTATGTTCACAGGTTTGCCTCTTTATTTATATATTTTAAAAACAACAAAACAATATAATAAAAGAAACATAAAGATGTAATCTTTTTGGTGGCGCAGTTACTTGAAGTACGGATTATTGGCAGCTCGAGCTGAGATTCTTGGACTTGAAAAAGATTCTGATAATCCATGCATTTTGGCTGGCTATGATGGTATGCTTAATGGTTATGTTAATTGTTTCCTTCTTATTTGTTATAAAATGGTTATATTAATTGTATAATTTTGTCATATATTTTAGGGGTATATAAATGTGGAGGAAATGATTACAAAGCTTCGGCTCTTCCTTCCGGTTCAAACTGGAACAAGTGCAGGGAAGCAGCAATAAAAGCCCTGAAAGTTAACGAACCGACTTGCACGCACATGAAATGTACATTTGGTGGTGTATGGAACGGTGGTGGTGGTGACGGTCAAAAGAATCTTTTTGTGGCTTCCTTCTTTTTCGATCGTGCTGCTGAGGTATCACTATTATTATTGTTATTGCTATTGTTATGAACATATATCCTTCAAGAATCTTTATAAAAACTCACATAATTATGTATCTAGGCCGGTTTTGTCGATGCAAGTAAACCTGTTGCCACAGTTAGTCCAGCAGAATTCCAGAAGGCGGCTCAAGGTGCATGTGCGACCACACTTGAAGATGCCAAATCTAAATATCCTCACGTGGAGTCCGGTAACTTACCATATATATGCATGGATCTTGTGTATCAATACACTTTGCTTGTTGATGGTTTTGGTAAGTTGAAGTTGAATCACGGGTTCAGCTCGTTTAGCTATATTTTATTTAAACCGTTAAGTAAATTTAATCGTGTGTTTTTGAACAGCTCTGCAGCCTCAGCAACAGATTACACTTGTGAAAAAAGTTGAGTACCAAAATTCATTGGTTGAGGCTGCGTGGCCATTAGGCAGTGCAATTGAAGCAGTGTCAGCAGCTCGTTAACTACGTTATCGGTTGTATTATGTATCAAACTGGTGAACTGTGGGTTGGTGCCAGATGAGCGGGTCGGTAAATGCTTTTGAGGTTACAGAACGATATTATTTTCGGTTTCTAGTTATTATTATTTTTGAGTTTATAATTCTTGGGACGGAATTCTTGGATACTTTTACTTCTGATTATAATTTTGAACACAGCAAGACATAAGTAGGATTCATTAGTGTTGGTATATCTAGCATTTGTATCCATTTGCAGTGTCAGTTTAAGAATGTCTCCTTAAAATCCGACTTCCTCGACGACGTAAATATCGACGCGTACACCTCCTTATTCGCATTCGGCGGCGCCATATCCCCCGCCTTAAACCTTTTCGCCTCTTTCCCATTCACCTTCGTCCCATCCACACACTTCGTCTCAATCTTCCCCGACACCTTCGTACCCTTCAACTCATTCCCACGCTTCGTCCCACTAACCTTAACCTTAACCGCCTCATCACCGACACCCGACTCTCCCGACTCTCCATTCTTAACCTTCTTCACCTTCTTAACCACCCGACTCTCCATCCGCTCACGTAACTTAACCACTTCCTCTTCACTCCCATTAATCACAATCTTATCGTCCTCCGTAAACTCCTTACGACAAACATGACACGTCGACTACTTAATCTGTCGACTTAATCTCCTTCAACGCCTTCGCACTTAAAACATGCCCGCACCCCTTTAACGCGTAAAACTTATACTTCCCATTAAACTCCAACCCGGTAATCGGATCAAGCTCAACGGGCACCATATCCTTCAACCCCTTAATATGCCCGAACGCTTTCGGGACTTTCTTACCCAACAAAGCCTCAGCTAACGCCTGTTTGTTAAATGCATTCCCTAACCAATCCACCACAACCGGCCGCTTCAACGGCTCGCTCGACAATGCGCAATTCAACCATTTCGACAACCGTTGCTCATTCGGGTCAACCTTATCGGGCTTTTTATCCGCATACATGTTGAGATAACAGTCACGTGACTCAGCTCCGGTGGCGCCGCCATCGCCTCCGCCGCCGGAAAGTTTTAAATTTAGGGTTACAGTTTCAAGATTTTGGATTCCGGCGAGTTTGACGGCGGCGGAGTCTGGGAGGACACGGCCCAGGTATGAATTGAAATGGGGTTTGTGGGTTTGTGTTAATTTGGACAGGATTGATTGTTTGAGGGTTTGGATTGTTAGGGTTAGGGTTAGGGTTAGGGTTAGGGTTTGAATTGGGGTTTGAAGATCTGGGGCTTGGATGAAGATTTGTAAAGTGTTGGAATTGGAATTCATGGTGGGATTATTGATTATTGAGGTCTGGATTTGAATCGATTTTAGATGAATTTGATGAATTTGAGATTGAATTGAATTGATAATAATAATAATAATAATGAAATTGAAACTTATATACCGACATAAAGTTTAATTCGGATCTCCATCCCCGTCTTCATAATTACACTACAAAACACTACATTTTTCTTTCATGTTCAATTAAATAATATTACTTTATAGTTTTATCATTACAGTTCTCTCTCTCCTCTATTCACAACCAATTCAATAAATATTAAAAAATAAATAGGGACAAACAAAGTTTCTCCAAATTTACAAAAAATCACTATCTTTTCTCTCTCCGCCCTATAATTTACACTTACAACCACTCAAAACCTCACCCTATAATTTACAAACTCTCCTCACATTAATATAGGAAATGAGTTAGGAATGCTCTTACTCCTTAAGTTATCAATGAAATCTAAAATGACCCCAAGTTTGTGATGTTTAGTGCATATAAATATATAATAATACCAAGAATATTAAGGGCATGTTTGGGATTTAGTTTAAAAACACCTTATTGGCTTTTCAAAAATCCAATAAATTAAATGATGTTTGACAATCATTAAAAAACCTTTTATTTTAGCTTTTTAAAAATGTTAAAAAGCAATTTTCCATAAGCCTTAAATCATGGCTTTTCAAAATGGTTTTTTGAAAAGCCATAAACACTTTTCAAACTAAATCCCAAACATGCTCTAAGTTGGACGAATGAAAACGAAGTGGCTTAGATAAATCTTTTTTTGTTGGTAGCCTTAGATCAATCAATAGAATATTGATTAATGCGTAATCGATCGTAGACTACTTGAAAACCGCTCTTCTGCTTAGAAACGAATTGTTCTTTGGATCATTTGTATTCGTATACATCAGAATCCTGATTCATAGAGATTTTCTAGAACATCTATTGTGCAATAGGATAAAGAAAGTGAACATCATACAAGTTGAGGGGTATGTCTGTAAACAAACGAACAGACACAAATAATAAGGGTATGTTCGTGTACGTTCATTTAATATGAATATGTTTGTATTTGTTCATGTTCGTTCGTTTAAATTCCACGCGAACGTTATTGAACAAAAATAAACTAACACATGAACAAACATAAGCAAACACAAATAAACACAGTTAAACGAACATAAATAAACGAACTTAATGGACAAACATAAATGAATAAATATAAACGAATATTCACGAACATAAATGAACGAACAAAACATGTATTCAAGCTAAATTAAATGAACGCACAAGTTTTATGTTTATGTGTGTACTTATCTTGAATGAACAAACATAAATGACTTTCCACAAGTTTTCTCATTTGGGTTTGTTCTTATATTTGCATAAGGATCCTTTGGATGCTTTGGGCTATTGGATTGGATCTTCTACGGTTTTCTCTCCAAATGGCTCCTCTCAATCCTTTCTTAAATAGTTATTCTTTGACCAAACCTTTTTTTAAGTCATATTATGAAACAATGATTCAAGATGGGCCTAAGGGTCTGTTGCATTTAAATCCTCATGACCAACCCTATTCTTACCTATAGCTAAGCTATTGATGGAAATCTATGAAGAACTAGATGTAGCACACTCTAGATATATCCCAGAGGATATAGAGGTTGCTTTCAGAGACGCCATCAACTTCAAAATATATTTGATCTTATGTGTGTATAAAAAATAAATCCACATTTATATATCGGCATTTCAACAAGAAACACAAGAAATCCTTGCCTATTGACCAAGTATTAACAACCGGTAGTCAACCCCAGCTCATCATTGAATGGACTTGCTACTTATTAGAAAGGTTAGAAGTAACTTACATAGGTTAGTGTTTTCCAACTCAAAAACCGGTTAGGAATCGTAACTTGTTATTTACTTTAACCAGTTTTGATTGTTTGACCTAAACCAGTTTCGGTTACTGACTGCTATTTTCATAGATGGTTAACCGGTATCTACAGACTACACCTTACCCATTAGCTTTCTTTCTAGCCCGTCAACCACACGTGGAGAGAGCCCCAAGCCCAAAACTTAAAAAGAAAACCAAATAAGGTCCAACTAAAAAAAACCAAAACAATTTTTTTTAACTTGAATTGAATTGAATTATAAATCATTTAAACTAACAAGAGTATTGAGACTTTTTGTATATGATACCATAAACATTATAAATGGGTACCTCAAATACACAACACTATATATAGAGATAAAATAACGATAGTTTAAAAAAAAAAGAAAATACAACAGGACTAGTCCTAACATATTCATTTTGTTTAATATTTACTTATTTAGCGACACCTCGTAACTATTCGCGTATTATCGTTACCATCATGGGCATTCTATATATAGACTTACATGAATTGTAATGAATCCGTATAAACACACACGTATCAGTCGTTATTCATCATAAAGTTATATAAATCTAAAATTATGGCCATCAAGCATCCGGTCAGGTGATAGGGGTTTTCCTTTAGGGGTTTTCTTCTAAGAAGGTCCTCGAAATCCTGTCACAGGGCTCGCACTAAGATATCAATGATTGGTAGGCGTAATGGCTTCAATACCACGTTAAAAAAATCTGAAAATTAAGAGTTTGAAAATTCAAAATGGAACCTTAATCAGTAAGGTATGCGAGGAGGGGACATCTGGTTTTGATTACGATCTTTGCGTGGCCCACCATATCCATGAATGTCACGTTAACAATAGTTTAAAATGAAAATATTAGTCATCTTTTATATATATATTTTTTGTATTAGTATACATATTTAAGTTTTAAATATTAAATCCTATTTTAGCTGAATTTGGATGAAAAAATATTTTACTTTTAGACAATCATGCATGTTCAGATTTTATGTATTTCATACAAGTTTAGTTTGTATGTTATACTAAAAATAACTAAAAAGGAAATGTTTTATATTATTTTCTTCATACAATAGTATGAAAAACTTGAGTAAGTTTCCAGTATAGTGTAATGGTAGAAAGCTTAGGTTTTTCGGTAGAGACTCATATTTGATTCTTACTTATAAAACTTTTGAGGAAGGCACGGATGACTCAATAAATGAATACTGAGATGTTTGTGATATCCGATTCAATCATAAGGCATATGACGGGTTTTACCACCAGTGGGTTTTCTTCCTGAAATGGAGATAATTTGGAGGCACTTAAGGGCTTCGTACAACTGATTTGGTCAGCTACGTGACCTTTTGCCATTGGGTCACGCAAGGGTTGTTTAAAAACACGTGACTTGCTTGATAAAAGCTTGAATAAAACTAGCTAAAAAAACTAGATTTGAAACACCATGAGCTGAGTTGGCTCATTTTTGTAACCGAGCCAAAATTGACCATGGCTCGGCTCGTTGTTTCGATCTCAGGCTCGTTTAACTTCAAAATCAAGCTCAAGCCTAGCTAAGCCGCCTTGTTTAATTTCGATCTCAAGCTCGTAACCACCCTGGCTTGACTCAGGCTCGACTCGTGAACAACCTCCAGTCACCTTGTAAAAAGTACCTAGGTCTTTCGCTGTTTGTTAATAATATTGAAAAACTTGAGGCTATGATCTGATTGTACGGTGTTTTTCTTCTATCTTAGAGATGAAGAGTTCAAATTCTTTAAAGTGTAGACGTAGATGATTCAATAAGAGTATTTACAAGTACGTTAGTTAGTCTTACACCATCTAGAAGATAAACCTAAAACCAACACAATCCTTGTTTTTTTAATGTTACCACGTGGCCACATCACAAAACAAAACAATAATAATACCATCATGGGTACCAATTTTCTCACCGTCCAAAATATTAACATCTTTTAACTACTATTTAAACCAACTACCACCTCTTTTAACTTTCAACTACCTACAACCTTAACCAATATGACTCACCACCACCAATCCCATCACCACCACCATCAACCACCATCACCACAACCGGTTCACCATGCTGACTATATACCCACTGTTAGGTTTTTTTGCAAGGCCAAACCTGATTACTCACTCACTATCCGTAATGGTGAAGCTGTTCTTGCCCCGACCAACCCGTTCGATCAGCATCAGGTATTATCAAGTTGTTTGAATTTACTATGAGTGCAAACGAGCCGAGATAGGATTGATAATAACCTCAAAATAGTCGAGTAGGGCCGTCTGGCCCCATTCTAAAGGCCCGGAAATTTTTAAAAACAATTATATATATAAAACAATCCGCATTATGTCTAATCAAAAGTTTGTTTAAACAATACCCAATAAGTCAGACTTAAAATTCAAAGCATATACAATAGTTGATTAGTTTTAATATATAAGTTATCAAATTTATATTTATTTAATATATAAGTTATCAAATTTATATTTAACTTAAGTCTCGAATTTATACTGGCCTTGGCACAAATTTTTTTTAGCAATTATTGGAGACGACCTTTCAGTCGGGCCTCAATATAAAACTTAGGTTATTGAGCCCAAGCCTGAGCCTCACTAAACATCCCAAAAATCCCTGAAAATCCGGCGGTCTGGACGAGTAGAAAAATTCGGGGCCTTATATATAATTTAAAGAAATAAAAAACCTTAAATATATAATACAACAATAAATTTTTAATTAAAAAAGATTCGGCGGCACAGGAAGAGTGGGCCCTAAGCAGTCCCCCACCTTGTTTCTATGGGCCGCCCCGAGACCTTTTATGGAAAGATTATTTAGGGCTTACATTTTTATATTTTTAAGCATTTTACTCTTGGGTTTTTATGTACTACCTTCACTCCGCACATGAACTCAAGTATAGCTTAGGCTTGTTTAGATATTTGTTTAAATATATAAATATTTATGTACATTAATAAATAATAATGATCTGAGCTCAAGTTAAGATCGAGCTTGAAAAAACTTTTCACGAGCCGAGCTCGAAACGAGATGTGCCGATCTCGAGTCTGGTAGAGCTATTAGAAGTCATAATGAGCCGAGCTTGAGCTCTTATAAGTCAAAACGAGCCGATCTTAAGCCTAGTTGGGCTCTCATAAGTCAGAATGAACCAAGCATGAGCTTTTCATAAGTCAAAACGAGCAGATCTCGAGCCTGGTTGAGCTTGGGCTCGGCTCGATTGTTTACCCCCTAGAACTGACAACTAATATTTGAATTGTTACACAGGCAGCACTGGATAAGGGAAGAGAAGTTTAGCACAAGAGTGAAGGATGAAGAGGGTTTCCCTTCTTTTGCTTTGGTCAACAAAGCTACGGGACAGGCGCTTAAAAACGCCAAAGGTGCTGAGAAACCGGTACGAACTCATTTACAATCATAAGTCCATTTGATTTGAATATGATCATGAACTTGAAATTATAATATGTTTAGGGGTTTTTTTCTTTTCCAGTGGTAGCAGTGATTAGTTTGTAGTGTTAGTATAGTGTTCTTGTTTGGTTACAACTAGTTAACTTTGAATATGAAATAATAAAGAGAACTTAAAAAGTGATATTATTTAGAGTAATTATATTTTATATTTTTATTGATAACAGAAAATCTTCAAAATAGTCAAGTTGATCAAGTTCTTATACAAAAAGTCGTTGCGTTGTGTTTTGAAAAAATAATCAAAATTAAAAAGACCCAGTCAGAGATTGACAACGAAACACCCTTGCACCTGGCCCAAAATAACAACAAACAAACAAACAAAACATTTGAGTTGACACAATATCCTACCCACATCTTACATGTGGACTATCTCGGCTGCATGAGAGCCAACAAACACTCTGGCGGAGCCGGCTCTTGTGTAGCCGAAAAATTGGTAATCTGGCTCTCTCCTAGCTAGGGAAAAGACAACTCCTCTGTAGCCGAGAAGTATATTAGTGATGCCACGTGTAAGATGTTGCTTAATATTGGTGAATAATAGTTTTGTATATTGAATAATTGAAAACATGTGAAGTTTATACAAAGAGATTACAATAAAAATGGTAATGATAAGTTAACTAAGAAATGATAATGATAATATCTTCGCGTTTTTTTGGATGTTTTTCTAGCTTCTTTTTAGGTTTTTGTTTTAAAAAAATGTATATGACATATTGGACGGCAACAGTCCCAACTAAGAAAATAGTTGAGAATAGTCCTAACACCCACTTATCACTACAAACATGTATATGTATATGAAGACTGAAGATTATTATTTGTTTGTTATGTGAATGCTTGTTCAGATTCAGCTGGTGGATTACAATCCGGATAAGCTGGATGAATCGGTTCTTTGGACCCAAAGCAAGGATCTAGGCGATGGCTTTCACGCAATAAGGATGGTTAATCATATCAAGCTCAATGTAGACGCCTGGCATGGCGATAAAGATCATGGTGGTGTTCGTGACGGCACCAAAATTTATCTCTATAAGTGGACAGAGGGCGATAATCAGAGATGGATGACCGCGCCTTTCTGTAAGTGTTTCGTGACATATTTAAAGATTTTTTGAAAGTTTGTCAACCCAACCGATTTTTTTTTCATTTACATGGTTTTTAATGTTTTGACTCGTTACCCAAGACAGTTTCCGTTTGAATCAATGTTTTGATATTATGATTATATTTTGTGTGCAGGAGGTATATTATCCATGGCTAGAAGTTACTATGTGAGTTTTTATGTATGTGGGTGCTTTGTTCATGGTCATGATGATGCTAATATGTATGCTTAAATAATGATGTTTTCAAATATTATGATGATGATATATATGTGTATTTTGAGTAAAAGCAATTTTATTTAGTTTTATATTTTTGTTTAAACGATCAACAAAATATATTAATAACAGGTCTAGTGAGACGCTAGTCAAATAAGTATATCCACCAAACATATAGACACGCCGCTGTATACAACCCATCAAACAAAATTAAACCAAAGAACAACTTCCAGCCTATTACATACTAAAACGCTCCAAACTTTCCAAGAAAGATATGATGAACTCGATTGTTCAAACAAAATACTTATACAATTCTTTGTTTGTTGACTGTTTAAACAAAAAATGAAAAATTTGAGTCTCCAATCTAATTGTACGGTGTCTCTTCTCTATCTATATTAGAGACGGATAATTCAAATTTCGTAAACTGTAGATAAGTACGTTAGTTTAACTTAGGGGTTGTTTGTTTACATCTGAATGGAACCATTCAGATTAAACATCTGATTCATTCAGATTTCAGGCTGTTTAATTTCAAACAAAAAAACATCTGAATGGTTAAATTAGGTCTGAATCATTCAGACTTTTTGTTATTATTGAATGAGACAGAGGCTCATTCAGATCTGACTCATTCAAATCTGAATAAACCAAAACAGCCCCTTAGTCCCCACCGACAAACGGAGAACACTAGAAGCCTTATACCATCTGGAAGATAAACCTAAACCTAAATGCTAAAACCAACACAATCATTGTTTTTTGTAATGTTACCACGTGGCCACATCACGACAAAACAAAACAATAATGATACCATCATGTGAACCATTTTTCCCACCGGCCAAATATTAATATCTTTTAACTCCTACTATTTAAATCACCTACCACCTCTTTCAACTTTCAACAACCTAACCACAATATGAATCACCACCACCAGTCTCACCACCACAACCAACCACCACCACCACAACCGGTTCACCATGCTGAGCCGGTCCACCATGTGAACACCACCCACCACACTCCAAAGTACACTGATAATAAACCAACTGTTAGGTTTTTTTGCAAGGCTAAACCTGATTACTCACTCACTATCCGTAATGGTGAAGCTGTTCTTGCACCGACCAACCCGTCCGATCACCAACAGGTATTATCTAATTGTTTGAATTCCCTAGGAGTACCGTAAACAGCTCGAGATCAGATCGATAAAAAGCTCAAAACAAGCCAAGAATTAAATAAAATCGTTTAGCTATTAAAACCGATCTCAAGCCTTACAATACCGTCCCTGGGAATCCTCGAAAATATAATTAAAATAAAAAACCTCTAAAATATATAAAATAACTTTAGGCCTTGGAGGAGTGGGCCTAGGTAATCACCCACCTAGCTCCAATGGGCCCGCCTCAAATCTTGTATGTGTGTAGCGGAGAGACTGTAAAATAAGACGTATTGTGACATGTGATATCCATTTAATAAATTGTGGGTTTTTGTTTTATGGATAATATTGTTGTAGCCCCATATACATATACATCTATATATATCACACTACAAAAACCCGTTGCTCCTCTTATCGCCTAGGGGCTAGGGGGCGATGTTCTCGCCCTCGTCGCCCATATTTGTAGCCTCACTACGCATAGCCTTAGGTCTTACCTTTTGTATTTTTTTTAATTGTTTTGGGCTTCTATACAACATGTACTAACTTCCAACTTGGGGTGTTAAAATCCGAATCATAATTCATATTCAAAATATCTGAATTCTCGAATTCGAATTATCTGAAAATTCGGGTATCCGAATTAGCCGAAATATTTATTTTTAATTATAAAACAATATATATTATTCATAAATTTCAAATGATTTTTGGATATTTCGGATATTTTAAACAATTTTCGGATAGTTCGAACAATTTTTCGTATATTTCGGAGATCCGAAATATTTTTAAAAGTAGTTCTTTAAAATTTTTGTATAATTATTATATTTTTCGGATATCCGTTTCACTATCCGATCGGATATCCGAGCTTCGGATATCAGAAATTTCGGATTCGGGTAGTGAAATCCACTATCCAAACGCACGGATATCCGACTTTGAACACCCCTACTTCACATTGCAAACGCCGACACGAACACAAGTAGAGGTTATGCTTGTTTACATTTTTCTCAAAAATATATAAATATGTATATACATCAATAAATAATAAATGAGATGAGTCTGAGCTAAGCTCGAGCTTGAAAAAAACCAATCACGGACCGAGCTCACACTTTATAAAAAGAGCTTGAAACAAGATGAGCCGAGCTTGAGCTCTCATAAGTCAGAATGAGCCGAGCTTGAGCTCTTATAAGTCAAAACGAGCTGATCTTGATCGTGGTTGAGCTTGGGCTCGGATCGTTTACCCCCTAGAACTCACAACTAATTTTTGGAAACCTTTTTGATTGCATCTGAAAGATTGAGCTAATATTTGAATTGTTACACATGCAGCATTGGATAAAGGAAGAGAAGTTTAGCACAAGAGTGAAGGATGAAGAGGGCTTCCCTTCTTTTGCTTTGGTCAACAAAGCTACCGGACAGGCGCTTAAACACGCCTCCGGAGCCGAGAAACCGGTAAGAACTCATCTACAACCATAAGTCCATTTGATTTTAATATGATCTTGAAATTATAACATGTTTAGGAGTTTTATCTTTTCCAGTTGTAGCAGTGATTAGTTTGTCGTGTTAGTATAGTGTTCTTGTTTGGTTACAACTAGTTAACTTTGAAAATGAAATAATTCAAAAGAACTTAAAAAGTGATATGGTATAGAGTAATTTTATTGATTACGGAAAATTATAACGGAAAATCTTCAAAATAGTCAAGTTTCAAAATAGTCAAGTTGACCAAGTTATTAATAAAAAAGTCGTCACGATGTGTTTTTAAAAAATAATCAAATCTAAAAAGACCCATTCAAAGATTGACACCTCAGCTCATTTGCCAGAGATCGAAACCTGCACATGCCTGTAATAACAAAAAATAAATATAACATTTGAGTCAACACAATATCCGACCAACATATTACATGTGGACTATCTCGGCTACATGAGAGCCAACAAACACCTTAGCCGACTACATAGGAGTCAGGGCTCTTGTGTAGCCAAAATATTGGTAGTCCGGATCCCTCTAACTTTGGCGGAGCTGGCTCTTGTGTAGTTGTGTAATCAGAAACTTGGTGATCTGGCTCTCTCCTAGACGTAGAAGAGACAACTCGTCTGTAGCCGAGAAGTATATTAGTGATGTCACGTGTAAGATGTCGCTTAATTAGTGTATAATATTTTTTTGTATATTGAATAATTGAAAACATGATATTTTTATACAAAGAGATTACAATAAAAATAGTGATGATAAGTTAACTAACAAATGATAATGATAATTATCTTCGCATTTTTTGGATGTTTTTCTAGCTTTTTGTTAGTTTTTTTTTACAAAAAGTTTATAATGACAATATTGGACGGCAACCGTCCCAACTAAAAAAATAGTTGAGAACAGTCCTAACACCCCCTTATCACTCACTACAAACATGCATATGTATCTGAAGATTTGTTATGTGAATGTTTGTGCAGATTCAGCTGGTGGAATACAATCCGGATAAGCTGGATGAATCGGTTCTTTGGACCCAAAGCAAGGATCTGGGCGATGGTTTTCACGCAGTAAGGATGGTTAATCATATCAAGCTCAATGTAGACGCTTGGCACGGCGATAAAGATCATGGTGGTGTTCGTGACGGCACCAAAGTTTATCTCTATAAGTGGACAAAGGGCGATAATCAGAGATGGACTACCGCGCCTTTCTGTATGTGTTTCTTGACACTTTTAAAGATTTTTTGAAAGTTTGTCAACCAGACCAATTTTTTATATATATATGAAAAAAAATGTTTTGACTCGTTACCCCACCTGAACCTGACGATTTCCGTTTTAATCAATGTTTTCATCTTCTGATTATATTTTGTGTGCAGGAGGTATATCCATGGCTAGAAGTGTTACTATGTGAGTTTTTATGTGTGTTGATGTGGGTGCTTTGTTCATGGTCATGATGATGCTAATATGTTTGCTTAAATATTAATGATGTTTTCAAATATTATGATTATGATGATGGAGGATGTTGATGATGATATATGTGTGTATTTTGAATAAAAGCAATTTTATTTAGTTTTATCTTTTTGTTTGAACGATCAACAAAATATATTAATAACAGGTCAAGTGAGACGCTAGACAAATAATTATATCCACCAAACATCAAGTGAGACGCTAGACAAATAATTATATCCACCAAACATATAGACACGCCGCTCTATACAACCCATCAAACAAAATTAAACCAGAGAACAACTCCCAACCTATTACATACTAAAACGCCTCCAAACTTTTCAAGAAAGATCAGATGAACTCGATCTACTTTAATCCAAAGTAAACCGGGAGTGTTAATATCCCACCAAGTCAACTAACTGAACGGGAATGCAATTGAACGCCAAAGTCATTCCTCGCCTTCCACGATATAGATGCAATTCTATTATGAATTAACCCTTCCTTTTTCCGTGTGTGTGTGTTTTTTACATTCCTAATTAATTTCATGTTTTTAAATGTGAATTCACTCTTTATTTTTCTTTTATTTTAAAGTTATGTTTTTTTTGAACGGACAACAAAGAATTTATTAAAATTACAGAATATAAACAAACCGGACATAGCAAAAAACTAGAACACGGTCCGGGAACCCACCATCAAGAGACACCAAAAATACAATCCCGCCTAATACACTTCAAATCTACACAAATCCTCCCGATCTATTTTAGACCCATAGGTAACTAAGAGTTCTTATGTTTCCCACCACACCATCCACCATTAATGCCGAGCCGTCAAACACCGTTTCGTTCAGCGCCTTCTATTTAACACCAAACAAACAGCATGGAAATACTTTACCTTTTTTTTCTTGGAAACTTGGTGTATTTATTTTAAAGTTATGTAGCAGCCCAACTGTTTAATCCCAATTTTAAGGTTATGTGGATTTGAAGTATTCAACTTTCAAATAACACAAATGAATATCGTCATGTCATAATTCAAACAAAATCGTGACAGTTTTTGTCAACTATTACTCTAGAAGACCAACAAAGACGTGATCATAACTTATTAATGTAAGTTGCATCCAAATTCTTTAGATCTATAGGAGAGTGAACATATTGAAGAGACATACATTTCTAGAACACCTCTAATAGAGGGTCAAATAGTCAATTTTGAAAGTACTATAGACTTGAGGAGAGAAAGATCAAAATAGAATAATGATTTTTCTTGGTGAAATATTTATTAAGTATTTTATATTTAAATTATGGGTAATTGTTAGTTTGAAATAATAAATTTTATCTACGAGTTTACCTATTTATTCAATATATAATGAGTTGGGTTAGGTCGTTAGGATTAGTATGGGTATAGTATAAATATGGTGTTAGAGTTTAAAAAGAGTTGAACAAGTTATTGTGTGTTTGATCACAGCCCTGATTTTGCAACAAAAATGTAGAACCATAGTAACTTCACCACATCCCATTTGGTTTGCAAGATAATATTATCACTAGCATTCAAGCAAAAACTTATGGTAAGTAAGGAATGGATAAACCAATTACTAGATGTTGTATTCATATAGTGTGTGTATTATGTATTAAGACTTGTCAAAAACGACATTATATCAGAAGATTTTGTAGATCTTTAAATAAGCATTTTGCAAGTGGTTTAATAATTCATGTGATTTGGTTAGTTGTTTAGTTACTTTCTTAATTAATTGCCCGTCTTAAATTGACAAGATATTAAATTATCTTATGGTCTAATAAGTTTTATATAAAATGGAGCTTAATGTACTAGTTTGGACTTTTGGCATCCCGTATTTTTCGTTGTATTGACTTTATGTAGTTTTCTTCTAAATTACGCTTTTATCGAACATATCTAGTTTTTTCGCTTTCATTCTACCTCCACTTTCTATATCGTTAATTCATAAGGTAGTTAAAAGCTTGATCGTGTTGGAATTACGTATGCCCGAGACACATACTTATATTAATGTGGCTAACTGTGTTTGATCCAAGTCGGGTCATACCCAATAACAAGCTAGACGACACCAAATGTATTCTTTAATGATTTGATCATTTAAACGAATACCGAACACTACGTGTTTAGAAAATTGGTTTTCTAAACAAACACACTTGAGGATTTAAATAAATTATCTGGATAATTTGTTTATATAAATTAATTATTTAATTGGTTAAATAATTATATAAATGTATGTACATTTTATAATAATGAGTTTTATAAAATGAATGGAGATGTTTTAAATGGTTAAAACAAAATACAAAACAAAAAAAAAAAAAAAAAAAAAAAAACAAAACAAAACCGGCCACCCATGTGGGGGTGGTGGTTTTACCCAATCAAAAACAAGATGCTCTTTGTAACTTGTCATGGGTTCCTTTTAATCCTCCATTCACCATACATGCATTAGGGTCTTGTTCTTTTGTTAATTTCAAGTGTGTAAAGAATTCAAAATATCTCTCTCTTCCTCTCCAAAACTCACGGCCATTTTGGGCAGTTTTGGGAGAGCTTTGTGAGCTTGTTCAAGTGTTCAAATCCTAGCAACAAGTTGGTGTGTTGTCACAAATAGCTTGGGGTATCAAAAGCTTGAGGGTTTCTCCTTTGCAACCTTGCCATTTGAAGACATTATCTTCTTCATCCACCTACATCTTCTCATAAGGTATAAGAAGGTACAATTTACTTTTGTGAGCATCTTGTTCTTGTAATATTGATCCTTGTTCTTTGGGTTTTAGTTTTAACATAATGGTATGTTCATAACAAGTTTTAAAATCTAAGCTTCCGTTGCGTTTTCATGTTAAAATGGTTAACTTGAAACTTTGATAACCTTGTATAAAACCCAACAATGGCATCAAGAGCCGGTTACAAGGACTTATGCTCCTTACATGTTCCTAAATTTCGGGTTTTTTCATGGGTGAAAAAGGGGTCCGAAAATTTGGTGGATTTTACCCCTCATGGTTTTGTAAGATCTTGACATGCATGGAAAGATCTTAGGAAACCATTTAACATTTGGATGTTGAAATATCAAAATTGTAAATTTTGGGGGGGGGGGGGGGTGGCCGTAGCCTCTTGGGGGGGGGGGGGGGGCACCTTTTGTCTTTGTGATATTTTGGGCATTAGTTGCTTAGGTTGCATGCTTAGAACATTTGGTATGTTTGATTGTGTCATAACCGAAACCTAGACCTTGGATGTGTTGATTGTTGTTTGTGTATGTTGATTATGTTTATTATTCAATATGGTTGTAATAATTCATAATCTTAGGCTTGTGTAATTTATTTATTCATAAATTGGTATGTAATAAATAGATTAGTTGCATTTTCCTTTTTTTTAGAAAAATATGTATTAGGATACATTTTGTAAAAATTGAAGATGCAAGAATTGGTGGATTTGGGCCTTGGACCGAAATTTTGGGCTTGTTGGGCCTCACCGGCCCATCATGGGATTCAAGCCCATTAGGCCCATAAATTTCACTCTTGGGCCCAAGAAGACTTTTGGAAGTTTGGAGCCCATTAACAAGCCCAACAAGAACACAACAACTTGGAGAGGATACTTGAAGCATTTGGATGCAAGGTCAAGTGGGAGTCAACATTCCATCCTTGTGTCATGTTTTGTCCCTTAGGTGTGACTTATGACCTATACTTGTTTCGGCTAACAAGTATGGTCAAATTTAGCGGTTTTCGGTTATGACTATATTTTGCATGTGTATGCTTGGTTGTTTGTTTTACTTTATGTAATGTGTGGTTGATAGATATTAGGATACCCAACCGTCACATAGGAACGACAACAAGCATAAAACGGGTTCTAATATATATTTGGTAATATCGCGTCAATTAGTTTAATTAAATGGGTTTATTAAAACTAAGCGATCACTCACCTATAATAAAATTGGTTTTATTATAACTAGAACCTTGAAAATTGGTTTTCAAAATCGCCATATTTCTAAATGCATGTTAGGATATGGCATAATGTTTTTCAACTAGAATATTTGAAAATTTAAAATCCTTTTTTCATAATTACCAAAGAAACAAGTCTAACACCATCCTTTTGTATGACACTTAACGTATTAGGGAACTTTAAATGGGATAAAGGTCACCTAACCATTTTGAGCAAACTAATATACTTAGGGTAATATTAACATATTTGTGGGATAAAGGTCACCTAACCACTTGTATGTTAATCTTACATGTTTATACAAGTAGGACGACTTGAATTGGAAACCATGTGATAAAGGTCACCTAAGCATGGGATCCAATGGTGTTGATGGGATAAACATGCCAACACGAAATAAGGATTTCGAATGGTCCCATACCTCTAGAAGTTGCAAAGGGTTGCAATTGTCAAGGTTGACTACCTTGTTAAATCAAATAACGGGATAAAGGTCACCTAACCGAAATTTGATTTATCGTTGGATTCTAGAATTTAATTATTATTTTAAAATCTGGAATAAAAGGGTATTAATAATTAAATTAATTATAATACTAAATAGAACTTTGTTAAATTTTGTAGATGGCCGCTAACAATGCAAACACCTCTACCCATAACACCCGTAACCTATCCTTAAGAACCATCCTTGAAAAGGATCGTCTAAACCATAATAACTTTATGGATTGGTATCGCAACTTGAGAATAGTTCTCAAGCAAGAAGAGATATCATATGTCTTAGACGATCCCATTCCCGACGAGCCTGACGTGGAAAATGAGGAGGCTTATAACGATTGGGTCAAGTACACCAAAGATTCGGTGCAAGCCTCTTGCCTCATGTTAGGGACTATGATTCCCGAAATCCAAAAGGATTTCGAGCATCATGGGGCATACGACATGATAACTCAATTGAAGGAAATGTTCCTTCAACAAGCTAGAGCGGAACGTTTCGAAACGGTTCGAGCGTTTCATGCATGTCGTATGGAGGAAACCCAAAGCGTCTCATCTTATGTCCTAAAGATGAAAAGCTACATCGAAAAGCTTCGTAGGTTGAATTGTCCCGTGTCTAATGAGTTGGCTACGGATTTGATCCTCAACTCTTTGACCAAAAGGTTTGAAACCTTTGTCATGAATTATAACATGAATGGGTGGGACAAAAGCATTGGTGAGCTTCACGCAATGCTAAGAACGGCCGAAGCCGGAATGGGTAAAAGGGTTTTACCCGTTCTAACAATCAATGAAGGAAAAAGGGGACATAACTCCAACCCCAAAGCAAGTGTTGCTAAGGGCAAGGGCCACGTCCAAGGAAAGGGAAAGAGGAAAGCCATCACGCCCATCAAACCGAAGGAAAAGAAGCAAAAGGTTGCGGCGCAAGATCCATGCTTTGAGTGTGGAGAGATAGGTCATTGGAAAAGGAATTGTCCGACCTATCTCAATGCGTTAAAAGATAAGAGGGATGCGGGGCATACCTCAGGTATTATCTTTACTATACATATTGAACTAAATGTTATTTCTTCAAATACATGGGTACTTGATACCGGATGTGGAACTCACATTTGCAATTTGTTGCAGGGGTTCAAAAGAAGTAAACAACTCAACAAAGGGGACATTAGTCTCTTTATGGGCAATGGAGCAAGAGTTGAAGTCCAAGCCCAAGGAGACTACTTGTTAAAGCTTCCAAGTGGTTTGGAAGTAATTTTGAAGAATGTTTTGTATGCTCCTAAGTTAAGGAGAAACATTATTTCCGTGTCTCTTTTAAAACAATGTGGCTTTGATCTTAAGTTTATTGATTATGATATTCATGTTTTGATGAATGGCATATTTTATTTTAAAGCTATACCCATAAATGGTATATATGAAATAGATCAAATTGGTGCGTCACATAGTAGTTCAATGTACAATGTCAACACCAAGAAACTCAAGAAGGACTTGGGTGATTCCTATCTTTGGCATTGTCGCCTTGGACATATAAGCAAGAATCGCATGCAAACTCTTCGCAAGAGTGGTATTCTAGAAACAAATGAGTATGATTCATTTGATGTATGTGAATCTTGTTTACAAGGCAAAATGACAAAGCAACCCTTTAATAAAACTTTTGAAAGGTCAAAAGAATTATTGGGTATCATACATTCGGATGTATGTGGTCCTTTTAGACCAATGACTAGGAATGGTGAAAGATACTTCATTACCTTTATTGACGATTATAGTCGATATGGTTATGTGTACTTATTGAAACACAAAGATGAAGCTTTTGAAATGTTCAAAGACTTCAAAACTGAAGTAGAAAGACAACTCAAGACCACAATCAAAGTACTTCGTAGTGATAGAGGAGGTGAATACCTAAGTGGTGTTTTTCAAGATCATCTTAAGAATTGTGGAATTATTTCACAACTTACTCCACCTGGAACACCACAACATAATGGTGTGTCTGAAAGGAGAAATCGTACCCTATTAGATATGGTTCGATCGATGATGGCTAGAAGCACTTTACCTCTATCATTTTGGGGCTATGCTTTACTTTCCGCTGTTCGCATATTGAATATGGCTCCAACCAAGAAAGTGGAGAAGACACCTTTTGAAATATGGCATGGAAAGGCTCCATCGCTATCATTCTTAAGAGTTTGGGGTTGTGAAGCTTATGTAAAGCAATACACCCCAAACAAATTAGAAGTCCGATCCACTAAGTGTATCTTTATAGGTTATCCTAAAGATGATTTAGGATATTACTTTTACGATCCTAGTGAGCAAAATGTTATTATTGCTCGAAAGGGTAAGTTCTTGGAAACTAAGTTCCTTAAGGAAGGAACTAATAGTAGAACAGTGAAACTTGATGAGGATCAAGAACCACAAGATGATACACAATTGGTTGATACTAGCACTCAACAAGAGGTTGTTGAAAGTGATCAAGTGGTTGATCAAAACACACAAAACGTTCGCAGATCTGGTAGAGTTAGCAATCCACCTGAAAGATATGGATTTTTTATAGAAGGTTGCTACGTGGTAGATTCGGATGAACCAACCACATACCGTGATGCAATGTCCAAGAATGATTGCGACAAGTGGCTTGAAGCCATGAACGTTGAGATGCAATCCATGTATGACAACCAAGTTTGGGAATTGGTTGAACCACCACTCAACTCCAAAGCTGTTGGAAGTAAGTGGGTTTTCAAAAGAAAAACTGATATGCATGGAAACTTGGATACTTATAAAGCAAGACTTGTAGCTAAGGGTTTCACTCAAACTCAAGGGGTTGATTATGATGAAACTTTTTCGCCTGTGGCAATGCTAAAGTCTATTAGGATATTATTTGCCATAGCTGCACATTATGATTATGAAATTTGGCAAATGGATGTCAAGACCGCTTTCCTAAATGGATATCTTGAGGAAGATGTCTATATGGTTCAGCCTGAAGGTTTTGTCGATCCGAAACATCCTAATAAAGTATGCAAGTTAAAGAAATCAATCTATGGATTGAAACAAGCATCTAGAACTTGGAATCATCGTTTTGATGAAGAAATCAAAAATTTTGGATTCATCAAGAATGCTGATGAGGCTTGTGTGTATAAGAAAGCTAGTGGGAGTATAATTACCTTCTTAGTATTGTATGTCGATGACATTCTACTATTTGGAAATGACATTCCAACCATGGAAAGCGTTAAGGCTTGGCTTGGAAGTAGATTTTCCATCAAGGATCTTGGTGAAGCTGCCTATATTTTGGGAATAAAGATCTATAGGGATAGGTCAAGGCGCTTGATAGGTTTGAACCAAAGTACATACATTGATAAGATCTTGAAAAGGTTCAAGATGGAAAACTCCAAGAAAGGTTTTGTACCTATTCAAAGAGGGACCATATTGAGTTCAGCTCAATATCCAAGCTCAAAGGGTGAGCAAGAGATGATGAAACAAATCCCATATGCTTCTGCTATAGGATCCATCATGTATGCGATGATATGTACTAGACCGGATGTGTCATGCGCTTTGAGCATGACAAGCAGATACCAACAGAATCCAGGAAACAGTCATTGGATGGCTGTTAAGAACATATTGAAATACCTTAGGAGAACTAAGGATATGTTTCTGATATATGGATCTGGTGAGGAGGAACTCGCTATAAAAGGTTACACGGATGCGAGCTTCCAAACTGATCGAGATGATTCTCGATCACAATCTGGGTATGTGTTCACTCTTAATGGAGGAGCTGTCTCTTGGAAGAGCTCAAAACAGGAAGTGGTAGCATTGTCCACTACAGAATCAGAATACATCGCCGCTTCATTGGCAGCTCAGGAAGCTGCATGGTTGAAGAAATTCATTACTGATCTAGGGGTGGTCTCTTCCATTCAAGACCCCCTAGAAATCTTTTGTGACAACGAGGGTGCGATTGCACAAATCAAGGAACCTCGTTCGCACCAAAAGACAAGGCACATAGAGCGGAGATTCAACTACATAAGGGATGAAGTTGAAAAAGGAAAGATATGTATTCGCAAAGTTGGAACTGATCAAAATCTTGCGGATCCATTCACGAAGCTCCTAGAAAGACCGAAACATGAGCGTCATGCGAGTGGCTTAGGACTCCGATATTCTAGTAATTGGATTTGATCTATTTTGTATTTACGTTTAAAAGACTTTTGTAATTTAACTCTTTTATATGATTATGGAATCTTGAGTTAAATTCTAATTTTGCATGTTTAATCCATGAATAAGTTATCTTATTCTAAAAGTCCGTAGTCGATCACATTTGTGGGAACAAATATGAAGCAAGACTATTATGAACTAGGATTGGTGGATATTCATAAGGAATGAATATGGAGCATAGGTTTGCTGCCAAGGTTCATAGATATTTGTGGGATACGAATATTGGACTGACCCGCTCTCAATATTACTACATGGAGTCAATGGACCTGATCATTAGTAATTTTGAGTAAAGGAGAATTTCATATTATCCTTAGACCTGAGATGTATACTGGGTCTTGATTTTCACCAAGTATTACACTTTGACTCTGCCCTTCGCTATTCGTAAAAGATGGTACATAAGGATGAGCTCAGGTGGAGTATAAAGTGATAGTGAGAGGCGTATACAGTCAAGATGGAATTTGTTCCTCTTATGTGTTGAGAGTTTAGATGTCTAAGGCCTGATAAAGTTGAATTGTAAAGAGAATGATCGCCTATGTCTCTTAGATCCAACATGACATCTAGTAACAAAGGGATATAATGATAGATTCACCTAAACCATATCAAGTAAGGGACTTGAAGGGATGATGTTATTGAATGGCACTTCGTCAAACACATTAGGGGTGGTGAACTGTTGTTAGGCGGTATTCACCACTTGCATTAATTTTCTATGTATCTCGTGCAAGTGGGAGATTGTTGGAATTACGTATGCCCGAGACACATACTTATATTAATGTGGCTAACTGTGTTTGATCCAAGTCGGGTCATACCCAATAACAAGCTAGACGACACCAAATGTATTCTTTAATGATTTGATCATTTAAACGAATACCGAACACTACGTGTTTAGAAAATTGGTTTTCTAAACAAACACACTTGAGGATTTAAATAAATTATCTGGATAATTTGTTTATATAAATTAATTATTTAATTGGTTAAATAATTATATAAATGTATGTACATTTTATAATAATGAGTTTTATAAAATGAATGGAGATGTTTTAAATGGTTAAAACAAAATACAAAACAAAAAAAAAAAAAAAAAAAAAAAAACAAAACAAAACCGGCCACCCATGTGGGGGTGGTGGTTTTACCCAATCAAAAACAAGATGCTCTTTGTAACTTGTCATGGGTTCCTTTTAATCCTCCATTCACCATACATGCATTAGGGTCTTGTTCTTTTGTTAATTTCAAGTGTGTAAAGAATTCAAAATATCTCTCTCTTCCTCTCCAAAACTCACGGCCATTTTGGGCAGTTTTGGGAGAGCTTTGTGAGCTTGTTCAAGTGTTCAAATCCTAGCAACAAGTTGGTGTGTTGTCACAAATAGCTTGGGGTATCAAAAGCTTGAGGGTTTCTCCTTTGCAACCTTGCCATTTGAAGACATTATCTTCTTCATCCACCTACATCTTCTCATAAGGTATAAGAAGGTACAATTTACTTTTGTGAGCATCTTGTTCTTGTAATATTGATCCTTGTTCTTTGGGTTTTAGTTTTAACATAATGGTATGTTCATAACAAGTTTTAAAATCTAAGCTTCCGTTGCGTTTTCATGTTAAAATGGTTAACTTGAAACTTTGATAACCTTGTATAAAACCCAACAGATCGATTGTCTAATTTAGCTGAGGCATGCAAAAGTAATGAAAGAACACGAAATGAAACAACATGTCTGCGTTTGTTTGTAGAAATTTAACTTAACAAACTATCGACCACAGACCATTAACGAATTGAACGTGATTTCTTTTCATGTTTGTTTACTAAGAAAATGAAAAGTTTATGTTCATTTGCTAATGGTATAAATTAAAAGCTCAGTAAGATAAACGAATTAACGACATAGATAAAAGAACGTAACCTTGTAAACACCATTTGAAAATAAATGTGAGTAGGGATGGCAATGGGTCGGGTCTGGGACGGGTCTAGGTATTCCCAGACCCGAACCCGATTATAAAAACCCGTCCCAGACCCGTCGGGTTTTTATCGGGTAATTACCCATCGGGTATCGGGTAAACCCGTGGGTTTCGGGCATACCCGTCGGGCACACCCAAATTAAACCCATCGGGTTTCTATCGGGTTTTGACAATATATATATATAATAGAATAATATTAAACTTTTCAAATGTTACGATGACCAGTTATCGTAACTAACAAAAGCAAACATATATATATATTAATTTTTAATATTATTATATACTAAACATCTATATAACAAATATATAAAAAATTATGCCGGGTATATCGGGTAAATGGGTCAATGTTATCGGGTAATCGGGTTGGGTAACCAGGTATTTTATAAATCCCAAACCCGTCCCAGACCCGCGAAAAATTTCGAAACTAATCCCAAACCCGTCCCAAACCCTAATGGGACGGGTAATACCCATCCCAATTATGTCGGGTTTCGAGTATTCCCATCGAGTCCGGGTTTAATTGCCATCCCTAAATGTGAGCATTAGTTTGTCTGGCATAAATGTTAATAAAAGCTAGACTAAATTATAAGAGGTGATTTTTTACTTTCATATATTAAATGAGTATGTAAACGAATGTAAAGCAACATACTTAAACAAATGTAAACTAACAAACATGTATGAATGTAAACAAACGAACATAACGTGCATAAATGAAAGAGAAAACATAAACAAACTCCATGAACATAAATGAAAGAACAATATATGTGTTCATCATTTATCTAGTGTACATTTTGTTCTAGTTATTATTTTGGATACGATATATATTTTCATGTAAATATGAAACCCGAGAAAATACCTGAAGAACACCCCTATTACAAAAATATGTGTTTTCACTTTATTTATTACTTAAATACACACATTTTATGAATATATTTGATCCCTCATATCAATCACTGTTATTCATGTTTCACAAGAAGTCACAACAAAGACATACAAGAAGTCATTATAATCCAAAATTTCTATTCATCTAAACATGTTTAACTATGAGGTTTTTCTTCATTCATAACTTATGCCCGAAAACATATCCATCATATTTGAGTCAGGACATTTTTATAAACCCATCATATATTCCATCTATATGTGGTTTAACTAAATGCTACTCCCTCCGTCCCAATTTAAATGTCATAGTTTGACTTTTCAAGTCTTTCTTTTACAACTTTGACCGTAAATATTTGTGTTCGTGTCATATAATACTTGATGAAAATTATATCAATGTAAAATACATTTAAAACCCAATCCATTTATATATTTTACATCAAGTATTATGTAACACAAACAAAAATATTGTCGGTCAAATTTAAACATGAAAGACTGAAAATGTCAAACTATGACATTTAAATTGGGACGAAGGTAGTACATTTTATTGCATAATATGACTTTTATCAAATAATGAAACTATTACAGCCACCTACTTTTGTATTTTGAGTAGTCTTCAAACAATGTTATTAGGACAATAGAACATGTGATAAATTCATAAAATTAAAATGAAAAGAAAAAAAATACATAAAGTAACGTCATAATATTATTTTGAGGGGCTTAGAGTGTCATTTTTGAAAAGTTGGTGGGGGTGGTACGAATTACACGGAAACAATTCTGGGAGTGGGAGTTGAACTTAGAAGCTCATTTTCCAATACCATTATGCCATGATTCTAATGAAAGCAAATTTCTATTTAATACATTTTTTATATTTATTTGCATTTTTATATGTTTTTTCACCTCAAAATACGGGTGAAAATGTCAAAGTTAGAGAAAAATTAAAAGGTGTATTGTCAAAGTTATGTACAATATGTTGACATTATCCTAACCATTAATTTTTTTCTTGTATGAGAAAGAAAGTTTGATCATTCAGGTATATCCATTGACAAAAGACAACTCATGTTCGTGATCAGTGACTGAAGAGGTAGGTCCCAGCAGAGCCCGGTTGGACCCGTAAGACTCACCTTGAACAGGGACGTCTGTGCAAGGACCAACTGCTCCAGCAGGACCCACCATGCTCAAAAAACCTTACGCGCAGTACGCCAGCTGTACCCGCAGGGAAAGCCTCCCAATGGTGAAGTACCCCGCCTGTTCCCGCAGCTGCGGATACAAGCCATCAGGGAAGGCTACCCGCACTAACAGCAAGGCTACACGCACAAGGCATTAGCTACTTCAGTAGTCACATGAAGGAATGAGCAAGACGGGAATACTCCCGCCCAAGTGAGCCAGTCCGTATGCTTCTGGAAGGTCTCTCGTACTATACCTGCTAAGGTATGGGCGGAACAGACAAATTGACCAAAGCAGCCCATGAACCAATCACAGGGTGACAGCTCACCGACAACAATACGAGGAGGAGCACCCTCTAGTACTGTTTGTCACTATTAGCCGCTGCCTACTCACCAACCCTTACGAGGGGACGTGCGCAGCCTACAGTTGGTGGAACAGTGCGTAGCCGGCAGTAAAGGAACAGTATACAGCCGACCTTTACTGTTGGCCGTAGCCTACTCACCAACCAGCATGGCCTGTGCGTAGTCCACTGTTGGTAGAACATGAATACTATTCAGCCGGCTGTACCTTCTAGGAAACCTACCTTCGGCTATAAATACTCCAACACCTTGGAATGGTAAGGACATCATCTGATATCTTAATCTTATCTAGCAATCTCTTAATATACACTTATATTTAGAGCAATCTAGTCTGATTCTCACGCCGGAGGGTGGTCACAAGGAGGAACCCCCCCCCCCCTTCTCAGTGACGAGCTTACGGTGTCTGTTTTGCAGGTCCCCTGAAGAACAACTCTCTGCTAGACCTCATCCCCGTGGGAAACATTACTTAACCCCCAGATTATCTATAATCTGTCCAGGGTTCACTTAGTGTTTCTTCATTGGCGCCATCCGTGCATAAAAGCTAGAACTAATTTAGTTTTTTCAAAATTTCTGAAGAAATGGTTAACGTTACTCCGGTCCAAAGGCCAGTAACCGACCAAGAAACCCCGGTAACCACAACCCCAGCAACTGGGGGGAACACCGGCGGTTATACAATCCTTACGAACACTACCCCGCTACCCAAGCCGGGGCAAGTGCAGTAAATATTCCACTGGGGTTCACCGATGCCCAGTTGGAAAAACGAACAAGGGTCCCTCGCCAAACACTAGATCAAGTGAAGGCTTGGGCCGAAGAACGTCAAAGAGAGTTCCAAGCTGAATTGGAAGAACGCTTGCGTTCAGTTCAACAGGCTGACGAATTCGGCAGTACTCGCTAACACCTCAATATGAACAGCGAGGGCGAGTACTCAGACGACGAGAGGGAGGAGTCCGATACCGACGCAAACCCTTGCCATAAGGCGAAAGGGAAGCGTAAGGAAACGGACTCCCAGCCGAAAAGGAATTTTGGGGAAGCTTTTAAACCAACAAATGCGGAGAAAAACCCGCGTGACTTCTCCAAAACCTTTAGACCAACTGCTACAAATGCAGGAAAGTCAAAATTCGCAAGGGACATTGCGGAAGCAATCGCCCCAAGAAGTGCCAAACAAATGTCCAACATTGGCACTTATGATGGTCTATCCGACCCAGACGACCATTTGAACAGGTTCATTGCGGGGGCTACCGTCAGTAACTGGACGGAACCCACGTGGTGTTACATGTTCCAGATGACTCTGGTCGGAGCGGCTAGGGCATGGTTCGATCGTTTACCGGTCCACCACATATATGACTGGGCGGACTTTCAGAACAAGTTCAGCCAGCACTTCAGCCAACAGAGGAAATACACTGAAGAACAGTGGACGATCCTCAACTGCGTGAGAGAGGAGGATGAATCTTTACTAGACTTCATCACCCGCTTCAACTCCAAAAAGCTAAGTCTCGGCAACATAAGTGAAGATCTGGTTCGCGCCGCTTTCATCCAAGGCGCCGAATACCCAGAGCTTATCCGCACATTAAAGGGTAAGGATGGCATGCCATCAACATGGGATGCCATCATGACGGCGGCAAAGCGCTTTGCCGAGACGGAAAAGCAACTGGGAAGGGATCTTCCCCAGAGTACACACCTCTACACGCAGAGGACAAGAGAGAACAATGTTCGGATCGCCCGGCAGAACAAAAAGAGGAAGCTTGGTATCTGGCAGTCAAGGGTAAACTTTGACACCTCATCCAGCTCTCACCCTCTTGTTGGCGGAAGAAACCATACACACCCTTCAAGCCAAAAGCACCGGTGGACGCCACTCACCAAAAGCGTCACGGAGATATTTGCCACTGAAAAGCTACCGTGGCCAAAAGCTCCAGTGATCCGGCACCGACCTAATGCGGATCAGAGCAAATCCTGTGACTTCCACGGGACAAAAGGTCATGCTACGGAAGAGTGCACATCCTTGAAGGATATTGTTGAAGCATTCGTCAAGGATGGAAGACTGGCACACCTGGTGGCATCAATCAAGAAGGGAGGACGGAACGACAACCGGTACCGAGGCAACGGACGAAAGCCCGTTGACATCAGCATCAACATGGTTCATGGTAACGTCAGAGGAAGAAAAAGGCGAACGCCAGAACCATGTGCGTGGAAGGAAGCTGAGGTGCGCTTCCCACGAGTGCTAGGAGGACCCAGCAAAGAAGGTCCTATCGTCATTAAAAGCCAGTTGGGGCACTACATCACCTCCCGCACTCTTGCTGACAATGGCGCCTCGTCAACGGTGATGTACAGGCAGTTCTTCGACAAGCTAGATGACGAAGACAAGGAACGCCTGGAAACGATCTGCGCTTCAATGGAAGGGTTTGATGGCAGCACAAACACCCCCCTGGGTATCCTATCTTTCCCCGTCACTCTTACGGATGGGAAACACTCCCGCACAGAAGAGGTGGACTTCGTCGTGATGAGGAAGCCCCACCACACATACGACATTCTCTTCGGGAGAGACGGAATGGCAAGATTCAACGCCGTGGTATCCTCAGTCCACGGCATGATGGGATGGCCAACAGCCGAGGGTGTAGCGATGATCACCGGCATTCCCCAGGTATGCATCGCATCTGTCTCATCTAAACCCAAACCAAAGATGGCTAAACCGACCATCACCGAACCAGAAAAATGGGCCTTCAATGGCAAGTACCCAGACCAGGCCGTCACCATTGGCCCGACGATTGTTGATCCCACACGCACCTTACTCAAGCGCCTATTACAAAAAAACGCTGACATCTTCGCGTGGACACCAGCTGACATGACTGGTGTGCCCCGAAGTAAGGCAGAGCATAAGCTCAAATGCGATCCGGCTGTTACGCCGATCGTACAGAAGCGCAGAGTAATGGGGCCAGAACAAACTAACGCGTGTAGAACCCAAGTCAAGGAACTCCTTGACGCAGGCATCGTACGCGTTAGTAAATATCAAACTTGGGTTGCAAATCCCGTTATGGTACCGAAGAATAACAAACAATGGCGCATGTGCATAGATTTCAAGGACTTGAACAAAGCATGCCCCAAAGATTGTTATCCGTTACCCGAAATTGATCTTAAGGTGGACTCGCTGGCACCGTTCCGCCTTAAATGCTTCCTGGATGCGTATAAGGGGTACCATCAAATACACATGGCCGTTGATGATCAGGACAAAACCGCTTTTCGGACGCCCGATGGCACATTTTGTTATCAAATGATGCCATTCTGACTTAAGAATGCCGGGTCCACATACCAACGTCTGATGGACAACCAGTTTCATGCCCAAATTGGGAGGAACTTAGAAGTCTACATGGATGACTTGGTCATCAAAAGCCCTGACCCAGAAGTGATGTTGAAAGACATCGAGGAAACTTTCAACACGCTCAGGAAGATAAACATGAAGCTCAACCCGAGCAAATGTGCCTTTGGAATGGAAGAAGGGAAGTTCTTAGGGGTCATCGTCACTAAAGATGGCTTCAGAGCGAACCCTGAAAAGGTCGAAGCCATTATCAAAATGGAATCACCTACTACCATCAAACAGGCTCAGACACTGAATGGACGACTGGTGGCACTTAATCGCTTTTTGGCAAACCACGCGGATAAGTCGTTTCCTTTCGTGTCAACGTTGAGAAACTGTTTAAAGAAAACGCACTTCCGCTGGACACCAGAAGCGGAAGCAGCTTTTCAGGAGATTCGGTCACGCTTGATCGAACTCCCAACACTCACAGCACCAGAAGCGGGAGAGGAATTAATCCTATACCTTTCCGCAACAGATAGAGCAACCGGGGCAGTCCTGCTAGTAGAGCGGAAAGGCATCCAGATGCCAATTTATTACGTCAGCCGTGTCCTAACAGACGTAGAAACCCGGTACTCTTCTCTCGAAAAATTAGTCTTAGCACTTATACACGCTTCACGCAGGTTAAGACGATATTTCCAGGGTCACCCAATCACCATTCTCACCAACTTCAAACTTGCAAACGTTCTAGGCAAACCCGAGTTATCGGGACGCCTAGCCAAATGGGCAATTGAGTTGGGAGAATACGCGATAAAGTATAAACCAAGACCAGCCATAAAAGGCCAGGTTCTGGCCGACTTTATTGCAGAAGTGCCTGCATCGCGGGAAAAAGAGTGCCAGGAAGAGGTTCAACCCTCTCCAGCACAAGACATCAATGATGTCTGGCAACTCTACACTGATGGAGCAGCCAGTAACGAGGGTTCAGGCGCAGGGCTGAAACTAACCAACCCAGCGGGCCAAGAATACACTTACGCTATTCGACTGGATTTTCCATGTACGAATAACGAAGCCGAATATGAGGCATTCTTGGCTGGGTTGAGAATTGCGCGTAAGATGGGGGTGAAAAACTTGGAAGCCCACGTGGATTCCATGTTGATAGCCAATCAAATCAACGGGACGTACACGGCCGTAAACGACACAATGGCCCTGTACCTCGCACAAGCAAAATCCCTTATGCGCGATTTCAATGACTGCAAAGTCATACACGTCAAGCGAAGTGAAAACAAATCTGCGGATGCGTTAAGCAAGCTTGCATCGTTAGCCTTCACCCACTTAGGAAAGGATATCCGCATTGAACTCCTCGAGACACCTTCGGTCCCGCACAAGGAAATTTGTGTCATCCAAACCGGCACGGAGACGTGGATGACACCATTAATAAAATACCTTGCGGCAGGTACACTCCCAGAATCCAAAACACAGGCAAGAAAACTACGCTGTAAAGCACTGAATTATCAACTCATCGATGACATCCTTTACAGACGTAACTTTCTTGGCCCACTCTTAAGGTGCGTGGACAACCAAGATGCTGACTACCTCCTAAAGGAAGTACACGAAGGCATCTGTGGAGTACACGCAGGTCCCCGCGCTGTTGTAGCCAAGCTAAACAACGCGGGATACTTTTGGCCGGGGATGCATACGGATGCACTGGCATACATCAGAAAATGCAGGTCTTGCCAGCTTTACGCACCCAACACGCACCGCCCGAAGAATGAACTTGTTCCAGTCACTTCTTCATGGCCATTTCAGAAGTGGGCCATCGACGTGACAGGCCCATTTCCTACAGCAGCAGGAAATGTTCAGTTCCTTGTGGTAGCCATCGACTACTTCACCAAGTGGATAGAAGCAAAACCATTAGCCCAAACAACCGCAAAACATATCAAAAAATTTATTTGGGAATTTATTATTTGTCGTTTTGGACTTCCACAGAATTTGGTGAGCGATAACGGCACCAACTTTGCTGACAATAAGCTACAACAGTGGCTGAAAGAACTCCAAATCACCCACACCTTTACCTCGGTGGCACACCCGCAAGGTAATGGTGAGGTGGAAAGAGCAAACAAGAGCATCGTCGAAGGCATCAAGAAAAGACTCTTGGAACACAGATCCGGCTGGGTGGACGAGCTTCCGCACGTCCTTTGGGCAAACAGAACGCTGAAGAAGGCCAGTACGGGAGAAACCCCGTTCAGCCTCACTTATGGCACGGAAGCCATGGTCCCGGTCGAAATTGGTTTACCCTCACCAAGGGTCTTGATTCAGCCAGAAGACAATGATGCGAAAAGACGGTTGGATCTTATGCTGACCGAGGAACGCAGAGACTTAGCCGCAGTGCGTGAAGAGAATTACAAGCGTCAAATGCAAAAATACTACAACACGCGGGTAAAACTCTGCAACTTCAATGAAGGAGACTACATACTGCGTAACAACGAGGCTTCAAACCAAGAACGCCCAGGAAAGCTGGCCCCGGTCTGGGAAGGGCCATACATTATCAAAGAAGTCCTGGGAAAGGGCGCATACCGGCTCGAAAGGCTCGATGGCACTCCTATCCCAAGAACATGGAATGGAGCTCAATTACGCAAATGTTATATGTAGATCAATTCCAAACTTGTAAAGAAAAGGCCTAGAGCCACTTCTAATGGAAATGATTCTCCTTTCATAATGTGTTAACTTTACCTTTATACTTATGAACTTCCCATACTGATGCCGGTATTTACCGCATAAATAAGGAAGAAGTAAGTCATTACGTGTGGAAGGCGGCAAAACCCGCATAAACACAACGCTAAAAATAAGGAAAACCTACACGCAGGTCAGATGTAAGTAAAGTTTAGCCATCCTTGTAAGTGCAAGTGACGGTCTTACCCGCACAATCACGAACAAGGAAGCAAAAGTTCAACCTATCATCTACCACGTTCAAAGGTTATCCTAAAAAAGGATGAAAACCTACACGCAGGTCAGATGTAAGTAAAGTTTAGCCATCCTTGTAAGTGCAAGTGACGGTCTTACCCGCACAATCACGAACAAGGAAGCAAAACTTCAACCTATCATCTACCACGTTCAAAGGTTATCCTAAAAAAGGATGAAAACCTACACGCAGGTCAGATGTAAGTAAAGTTTAGCCATTCTTGTAAGTGCAAGTGACGGTCTTACCCGCACAATCACGAGCAAGGAAGCAAAACTTCAACCTATCATCTACCACGTTCAAAGGTTAACTTATTCTAAAACACTTGGAAAATTGCTAATTCAAACTAAAATATGCAAGTCATATAACGTTTATAAAGCAAGGAATCCAATGGAAGAAGCGGTCTTAGCCGCACAAAGATTTATATTTCATGAATATTCGTTACAAGAATGGCCGGGTAACTACCCGCCTATAATAAAGTAAATCTATACAACATCTATCCTAGTAGCGGGAAGGGATCTTCAGGATCAGGCTTCAGGGCCACTTCCACTTGGACCAGCGCCGCCAGTAGAGCGTGGCAGTTCAAGGAAAGCCTTGAGGATAGCTAGCCCATCATCAGCAGCAGCAACTTCATTCACCTTCTCCACCACCGGATGCGGGAAGGCAGCATACTGGTTCACTGCTTGGTCGTAAATAGACTCAGTATCCACGTTATACAAAGGGAAGTTGGAAGGCGGGACGCCTTTCTCAACGAACCCTAGACCAAGCAGGAAGCCGGCCCGTTCCCCATCCTCATGAGAAGCGTTGAGGGCTGCGCTCATAGCATCGTCGTAAGATGTCTCTGAGAAGACCCGATGCACAACCTACAAAAGAAAATATACAAGTGTCAACACCCTATTTACAAAGAAAAGCGTAAAGACATGAAAGCTTACCTGAGACAACGCTTCTCGAAGAAGCCATTCCTTGGCACCCAGAGCTTCTTGGAGGGCAGCTTGAGCTTCGTTACGGGCGCGTTCGGCTTCACTCTTGTTGAGGTTGGCAAGCAACACCTCTTTAGCCGCAGCCTCTTCGACGCCTTTTAGCTTACGCTCGGTATGGTCAAGCACCCCCCTCTGGTCCAGGATTTCTTGAAGCTTCTTAGCATCCTCCATTGCCAAGGCATCATGAGCCTGCTGGAGAGCCTCTAATTTGGCTTTAAGCTCTTCATTCTCCAGGCGTAGAGGCTCAGCAACAGCTTCAGCCTTGGTGGCCCTCTCGGTTGCGTTCCTCGCAGTTTCCTTAGCCAGCCGAAGCTGTTCATTAACAGCTTGGGCAGCCTTGGAACGGGCCTCGAGTCGATCCTGAACTTCAACCTCAAGGGCCTTGAAGGCCTTCTCCTTCTCCGCAGCCGTTGCGGAGAGTTTTTGGTTCTCCTCCCGGATAGCCCGCGCCTGAGCTACTTCTTTAGCGCGAGCTGCTTTTAACTTGTCGTTTTCAAGACAAAGCAGCTCGACGCGCGGCTGCATCCGGGCGAGGAGAACCCGAAGCTCATTGCTTAGCCTACCCTCCTGGTAGCTAGCCATGGCTTCCCCCAACGCACCACTGGGAGCAGCGTGACGAGCCCATTCCACGCACTCCACAGGGGTACGAAGGGTTGTTCCTCGGCGTATGTTCCATCGTGGAACATACACTTCATTGGAATCCGACACTGCAAAAAACAAAAAGCAGTTAGGAAAAGATGATAAAAAAAAATATATATATATAAAAAAGGGCCAAAGGAACCCTACGCACCTGTAGGGTCTATAACAGGCCGATAGCCGCCGAACCCATCACCTGAACCCAAAGGAAATCCATCCAAAAGGTCAGGCAGATGGGAAGGTGGCAAAGATTGGCGAGAACCCCCATGCGTACCTGATGGGCCGGCCGTCGTTGCCGGTGGCGGGGGCATGGTAGCAGCCGCCGCAGTCACTGCCGCAGAATCAGCAGCAATAGTAACCGCCGGCTCGGTGAAGGATGCTGTAAAAATCGCACTCACGGCCGGCAGTGATGTCAACTCGGCTGGAACAGTCGGCTCAGAGTGAGCAACTGAACCAGCGGAAGCAGGCGCAGGCGCCTGGGTCGTCGCCTCTGGTAGGCTGACCAAGCCTACCGTCATCGGCGGGGAGATACTACTCGGCACTCCACCCTGGAATGCGTCAACATCCACGCCTGCGTAAAGAAGAAAAGTGTTAGAATATTATGCTATGAAGACAGAAGCTGTAGGAAATTTGTACTTACGGGTTTTCTTGAGCCTGAAGGTACGGAGAGGCGGGGACGAACCCGATGGAGCCGGCCTCTTTGCGCCGGTCACCGTCGTCTTCTTGGGCTCTCCGGAGGTGACAGTCGCAACCTCCGGAGCAGTGGTCTTTTCACCACCGGGGTTCCCCGCCACCTCTTCGCTCTCAGTCTCCGAGTCAGACAGAGGCACCGGATCGGCAGTGGAGGCCACCTTCTCCTTTCCCTTCCCGCCGGCAGCCTTCTTCTTCCGCACCAACGGAGGACCATCTGCGGATTCCTCATCAGAACAGACGATTAGAGGAATTCCAGCAGAGGTTTCAACATTGAGGGGTCGAGGGTTGAAGAGCGCCTTACCTGGCCGCCTGGCGCTAAGGATCTCATGGCCTACCGGATAGACCTCCACGAACCGATCCGCAGTTTGTTCGAGGATGGGCAACTCGTTCTCGTCAAGAGCGCGAGTACCCATCCGTACGGGACCGTCAGCCTCCCGCGGGTTGAGGAGCGACTTCAGGTCGTTCCCCTCTGAAATAAACAGGGAAAAAGTTAGAAGAAATTTAAAATCAACAAAAGGAAAGAAAGCATACCGTAAGGGACAGAGTTCGAACCGTATTCGAGGACGATCAGAACCTTCTGCGCGTCCGCCGCCTTCCAGACCCGGCTCATCCCCAACATGACCATCCCGGACTCCGCAAACCGGTAAACCGGAGATTGGATCCGAGATATCCTCGAAAACCATTCCGCCTCCTGGTAGTTGGAGGCGTGAAGGCTTGGGAGAGCTTGCCCATTCTTAAACTTCATGGCAAGGGGAATGGCGCGAGCGGAGATAAAGAAGAACTCCCGCTTCCACGCGCGAAGACTGTGCTCGGTCGCGCAAATCTTCAAACCCTTGATACGGGTTGTCAGGGTGTACCACCCCTGGATGCACCTCCAAGTGTAGAAGGTCATCAGGCGGTCAACATGGGGCTCGATGCCCAAAATCCGGCACACCCACTCGAAGTGGCGAATCTTGGCGATCGCCATGGGGTGCAACTCGGTCAGATGAACACCGTGCCTCTCAAGGACACGGTAAACAAACTTTGTCAATGGGAACCTAAGATTCCCATAGACAAAGAATGCTGCATTAACCCCGATCTTGCCTCTGGGGGCATCGTACACGGTCTGATGGGGTTCAGGAAACTCAGGCTCGAGAGGATCGAGCATGAACTTCCTAACAACATACCGGTACTGATCGCCGGGCAGAGCACACTGGCACTCGCCAGCGGTACTCCTGTCATCGGTTGTAGACTCGAGATCACGTGAAGACATTTTGCAGAAAGAAGAACGATTTCGGGAAAATGCTTGCCTGAAAAGGGGAGTATTTGCCGGAAATCGCTAAGAAGAAGAAGAGAAGGGTGAAAGTATGGATTGCAAAGAGCCCTCTCCCCCTTTATATACTAATCGCAATTAATGCGATGAATTTAATGCGGAGGAGAGAGAAATCGAAGGTGCAATGAAACTATGACACGTGGCAAAAAGCAAGCTGGCAACAGCTGTTGACAGGACGCGTACCATTAATTTCGCGGCCACGCGCCCGAAAAATCGCGCCCACGCGCCTGAAAAAGCGTCTGGAATGACCATGTACTGTCACGTCACCATAACTTCCTGCACGTCCTGACACAGTCAGAAGAAACCGTCGCACGACGTTTCAGATGTTTGGACTGTTCCTATCTTTCCACCAACTCTTCGAATTTCGAAATTCAAAATTCAAAAAAAGATTCAAAAGTAAGCGGGAAAACACCCCTTACCTTGGCAAACAAGTAACCGTAAGACGGATGCGGGTACAGTGTTAAGGCAAAAACCTTCACATACCTAGCACCCGCAGGGAATTGAAGCCAAGTATACCTCGGCAACCAAGTAACTATAAGACGGGTGCGGGTACAGTGTAAAGGCAAAACCCTTCACATACTTAGCACCCGCAGGGAATTGACGCCAGGAATACCTTGGAAATAAAGTAACCATAAGACAAGTGCGGGTACAGTGTCAAGGCAAAACCCTTCACATACTTAGCACTCTGCAGGGAATTCAAACCAAGAAGGATTTTCTGGGCCATGCTTGCGGAAACGGGAATAACATCCCCGCATGACGGGAGGGTCGAGAACTATATTGTTTGAAACTCCAAGATGGAATTGGTGGTTTTAGCATAATTGATCACTATGTTGAAAACTACCAAGACCCCATGGAGAATCCACATAAATGGGACTCAACGCTCCTGACGTGCGAGGAGGTTACAAACCTACCCGCTTCATACCCAAAGATCAAGCAGAAAAGTCGGGACTTTCTGCGTGACATCAGGAAAACCGCGGGAAGAATCACCACGGAAAACCTAAAAACTACACCCTTTTCAAAAACCCTAGCTAAGTCCAAAATTTCACCTCACTTATTAATAATTCGTGAAAAGAACATTGGACTGGGGGGACTTGAAGAGGTAGGTCCTAGCAGAGCCCGGTTGGACCCGCAAGACTCACCTTGAACAGGGACGTCTGCGCAAGGACCAACTGCTCCAGCAGGACCCACCATGCTCAAAGAACCTTACGCGCAGTACGCCAGCTGTACCCGCAGGGAAAGCCTCCCAATGGTGAAGTACCCCGCCTGTTCCCGCAGCTGCGGATACAAGCCATCAGGGAAGGCTACCCGCACTAACAGCAAGGCTACACGCACAAGGCATTAGCTACTTCAGTAGTCACATGAAGGAATGAGCAAGACGGGAATACTCCCGCCCAAGTGAGCCAGTCCGTATGCTTCTGGAAGGTCTCTCGTACTATACCTGCTAAGGTATGGGCGGAACAGACAAATTGACCAAAGCAGCCCATGAACCAATCACAGGGTGACAGCTCACCGACAACAATACGAGGAGGAGCACCCTCTAGTACTGTTTGTCACTATTAGCCGCTGCCTACTCACCAACCCTTACGAGGGGACGTGCGCAGCCTACAGTTGGTGGAACAGTGCGTAGCCGGCAGTAAAGGAACAGTATACAGCCGACCTTTACTGTTGGCCGTAGCCTACTCACCAACCAGCATGGCCTGTGCGTAGTCCACTGTTGGTAGAACATGAATACTATTCAGCCGGCTGTACCTTCTAGGAAACCTACCTTCGGCTATAAATACTCCAACACCTTGGAATGGTAAGGACATCATCTGATATCTTAATCTTATCTAGCAATCTCTTAATATACACTTATATTTAGAGCAATCTAGTCTGATTCTCACGCCGGAGGGTGGTCACAAGGAGGAACCCCCCCCCCTTCTCAGTGACGAGCTTACGGTGTCTGTTTTGCAGGTCCCCTGAAGAACAACTCTCTGCTAGACCTCATCCCCGTGGGAAACATTACTTAACCCCCAGATTATCTATAATCTGTCCAGGGTTCACTTAGTGTTTCTTCAGTGACAATAGTGGTGAGCTGGCCCACCACAAATTTCAGGATATATCAACCGTTCGAAAAGCAACTATGGTAAAACTCTTGGTTGGCACACGACATTTGTCATGAACCATACTCGAAAGTTGAACCGACGATCTAATCGACAACCTTTCTTAGAGAAAGTCATCGGGGTACGCACTACAAAGAGCAATTAAGCACTACTCTATCTTCTAATTTCAAAATCTAACATTTATCATCGATATTTACATAATCTATATAGTTTAAATAGAATGATTTAATATATTATACAGTTTCTCACATACTGATACTGAACTTAATTGGGAGATAACATATACTTTAAATACTTCAAGCAAATGAATGATAAGTTGATAACAAATGAGCTAGAAAATGACGAGACTTAGAACGATAATACCAAATGAGCTATTAAATGGCACGACTTAAAACGAGCACAGCATTTGGTTTGTTCAAAATTTCATGCTCTTAAGTTTTCGAAGAAACAATCTCATACGGTAAGGAAGTTGTGATGATCAATGTCTCAATCCGGAAAACAAAACCACTTTATTTAATGTGTTTTGCTTGTTTGATTTAAACACACTTTTTGAAGTTACTTTTGCTAGCTGCTTGAAATTTGTTTTGTTAGTTTCAATTCTATGAAACATATATATGAAGCTATAACAAAATAGATAATGTAATAATATTATTTCAACTAATTCACTTCCATTTCTCTCTTTTTAACTACATATGAGTTATTTATTGTCTAATAAATGATTCTACTACGATAAAACGACAGGTAATCAAGCAGCAAGTTGTGTCGCAACCCCGTTTAAATGAAAAACCAATCATTTCTTTGCATTTGTTTTATAATATTAAACCTTTTCATCTAACTCAACGTTTTAGTTGCGAATAATAAATGTTTCAAAGTTATGACTTTTAAGCATATACCTACTCTATAACTGTGTTGATTATTAATTAAAAGAGGCTGCGATGAGTTAAATAAACAATTGCTCAATTTGCTGGAGTGGAGATGAGTAGATGACCACCCTACAAATGTTTATTTGGTTTTTAACTAGTAGTAATTATTGTTCTGAATTTTATAGTGGATTCATTTTATAAAAATATGTTCATATATTTACTATTTTAATTCTATTAATAATAAAGTACTCTCTCTTACAAACCGTTTAGAAAAAAACTCTGAATTAAACTGCTAACTACGAGTCTATGAGCACCTTCTTATTCATTGCCAAATAGCCGATGTGGTATGGAAAGTTGGTGCAATATCGATGTATTGGCTGAGGACTCGGTGATGGAAACGATCAAATTCAAATAAAGGACCCAATTAGGAAGCAAGGCATATAAAAAGATGGGGCAAATATATATATGGAGGACGGGAAATGATAGGGTTTTCAATAATATCCGAAAGGATCCGAATATTATTGTGGACGGAATAACAAATTTGTTCATGTAAGATAAAAAATAGTGCGAGTTTTACTGCATTAACTTGGAATGACTTGTGTAATTTTAATGTGGATGTGTAAGCATTAACGGGGTGACTTTACCACATCTGGGCACCTTGTCTTGTTGTGTTTTTATTTTAGTTATAATTGTACTTTGCCGTTTGAGAAAAATAAAGCTAACTATGGTTTTTGGAACGATAAACCAGACCGGTCGGCTAGGTAGGTAGGTAGGTAGGCCGAACATACCAATTTTATTGGTTCATTTTTCGTGGTTTAAACTGACTTTTTAGCAAAAAAGAATTATTATTCATCATTGAAAACTTTAAAATAATTGAATTTATTTTTTATAAATATAAGACATATTGTAACGTACTAGATTTAACCTCCAGATAAGTAATTGTACGATAACTAACTCTAATAGTCTTACTATCACATACCAATATGCATCTAGGGTTTCCTCTTAGCAAGCTTCTTCCCTAAAATCATGCACAAACTAATCAATCTTTATAAGAACTTATGCAACACATGGGGTCATGGACGATTGTCACATCACCCTAACAACAACCGGCCCCAAAAATTGCATCCCCTCACGAAAGCCACATACCACACACTCATCCATGACCTCTTCTCTCACAAAGCGTACAAAATTTGGCAATAAACAACATTCTCCCTCCCGTTCTCTCTTTGTACGTCCAAATTTCTCCTCCACTCTGGTGTTTTAGGATGACAGTCCCATTGCGGATGATCTAAATGGTTACAGAGGCTCTAAACAAGTTAGGGAAATATATTTTTATAAAAAAGAAAAATATATTATATAATCATATAAATTATTTACGGTTTAAAATAGATTAGTAATAAAGAAAAGTTTTGGGAATTACTAGAAAACTTCTAACTAGTTAAACCAAATTTGCAGCCAAATTGTTTTTTATGTATAGGAGGACATCACTTTTATATAGACTAATTCAAATAGCTTATTTGCTACCATCAAGGCATCAATGATCATTAAACAAGAAAATATATACAAATGACACTTTTCTCGGATCTAGTGAAGAAGAGGAATATTAAGTATCATACATTATCCTTTTCTTTATTGTTGTGTTTCATAGTTGCTACAGACCTTTGAACAATAGCCTAAAATACACAAAAAAATGTCTTCTTTTAATAAATTAAAACTACAGGTTATAAAATGTTAACATTGACATGAAAACAATTAGATTTTGGGTTGACACCTCTCACAATTTAAAAAGTGCTGTGAAAATGAACACCCATGAAAAAAAGGTGGTGTAAAGATGAAAAAGAAAAAATAAGAAAAAAAGAAGTAAGAAAGATGAGTTAAAAATAAGTTTTTAAAAAATTAAGGGTAATATATCATATTAAGATATATAATTAGTAATTACTACTGTTTTCAAAATATGTTACAATAGGCTTATAATTTATCAAATATCATATATATATCCATATATAATTGCTAAATTATACACACACACACCCCAATTTCTTACATGATATTTGATAAATTTATTAAAATATATACGAAATCTAAAATTCGGTTTAGCTATACTTAATATTAACAAGTTTGTAAGGTATGCAAGAGATTATCCATCAAAAAGTTAGCCGAGGTAAGTTATGCATGCTAAAGAAATAAAAAATAAATGAGATATTGTTTTAGCTAAACCGATATGAAATCTAAAATTCGGTTTAGCTATACTTAATACTAACAAGTTTGTAAGGTATGTGTGAGATTATCCATCAAAGAGTTAGCTAAGGTAAGTTATGCATGCTAAAGAAATAAAAAATAAATATGAGATATTATTTTTTAAATATGAATACGTCGACTATGAAAATAGAGTAAAATAATACACATAATTTTTTCACATGTATTGATTTACTTTTTATTTAACAGTGCTTTCAAGGTTATAATACACAAAGTTAGTTCACATATATTTATTTGTTAGTACTTTACAAACATTAAGGGACCATTTGAAGACGCGTATATTTAATTACTATAAAAAGTTTAGAAAGATATATATAATGATACAAGCATACAAATAAATCAAATATATAAAGTATATACAAAACATAAATCTGAATAAATACTATTTTAATCCCGTTTGTAAAATATCATATGATAAAAGTAATAATACTTTTTGTAAGCTTAAATTATATATATCTTGTAAAGTGATCCAATTATTGGTGTTCAAAAGTTGCACTTTATCATCAAAACCGGTAGAGTGCGTGTGTATTGAGTGTGTGTGTGTAACGGTGTGTTGACGCGTTCTAGAGTAGCAGTTGTAACTTGGAAGCCATAAACCATTACTTTAAAGTTTAAAGCCTTCTTCCACAACTTTATATTAGTTTTGACTTTATTTGCAATTCTATGACATCCACCATTCCCATCCTTTTGTTTTTAAAAATGTACACTTTCCTTCTTACTTTTATTTTGCCTGCTTAAGGGCGGAATCAGGTGAAGGTAAAGAGTGTATATCGACCTTCTGGTTAACGAAATATGTCTATTTGTTATAGATAGAAGTTGAGTTTTTTCAATGCATATATTAGTTGGACCGTTTTGTAGTACTCTGTTAAAGAAAAGACCTTGTGTTAGCTCTCTTACTCAGTTCTAGTTTCGTCACCAGCTTGTTTTATAGTTTTTCTCAAATAGTTGTTGGTTACTTTTTTGTGAAAATAACCATGATGAGAGGATGGGTGATGTTACAATATAAGATTCTTCTTATTTACTTGAACGACTCTGTTAATAGCCAATAACTAATACATTAGAAATTGAAAGAGAACAGAATACGGGCTTGAAAAAGAAATGGATTATTATAGGTCCGTCCTAATAAACTATACGAATTAACGTAATCACTTAACCGTGGTATGAGCACATTAACAAGTTGAATACAAAACGTTAACATAAACTACAAACAATCATTTAACAATAGCAACGCTTTCTTTTATAACTATTGTAGTAGCTAAGTGCAACAAGAAGTAGCAAGAACAACAGTTAGTTCATCTTTTATAACCTTTAACCTTTAGATTATAAATAAGTATATAAGAAAGGTACATCTTTTGTGCTTGTCATATTTTTGGTTTCCCTCTAAGGCCTCAATTAAGGACTTAAAAAACCATTTTAAAAAAGAAAAGAAAATTAGGCCTTCTCCCACATGTACATGCTAGATCCATTATGATTCAAGGAGTTGGAATAACAGAAGGAAATTATATACTTCTAGAAGCCTATTAACATAAAATTATAAGGTTCTAGTTCTTCCAACCACTCGAACTTAAGGACCATAAAGAGAGCTTTGTAACAAGTATTGTGAACAACATGATACTAAATATATAAGAATCCCACTTAAACCCCCACCTCTTAAATAATATAACAATAAACAGCCGAGAAACTTGCAAAAGCTTTCTCATCCAATTTTTAAAACATGCTTAGTGGATAAAATTCAAGTATTTCAAAAGCTTCATGAATATCCTTTTCATGATTCTCAAAGTAATCATCTCTTATTTAACACCTTTAATTAATGTATATAATGATAACTAGGTTTTATCCTTTGTTTTATATTATTTGTTTTTAATATTTATTTTTTTAATTTTATTTTTTTTGTATGAAAGTTAATAATATACTTATAGTTTGATAATAAAATGTTCCACAAATAAATGAGATGTTATAACCCAGTTTAAAAGATATATGGGTTTGATGAGACCCAAGACCTGTTTATTATTTTTTTACTATAAAATTGGTTTTTTAATTATAAATATATAATTTTTTTTAAATAAATATTTTTAGTATATCCCTACTTTATAGGATTTTTAAATCAAATATTTGGTGAGATTGGTTTTCAATTTAATGAGATGTTATAACCCGTTCAAGGAATATTTGGGTTTGATGAGACCAATGCACATGAATTCGGGTCAAATGCATGAGAAGCCTCTATTTAAAAATCAAGCAAATCTGGTTACTTCAAAAAAAGGGGGAGCGACCACATCGCGACACGCAGGATTTTTATGTTTTCGTTTATATATATTATATAGATAGATATTAACTTGTAGGGTTTACCCGGACCGAACATGTTTATTGCAATGTTTGATATATATACGTTTATTTATGTACGTTTTTTATAACAAGAACTAACAAACAAACATAACTGCAATTTTATATCAAACAAACAAATATAAATAAATTTATGGTTCATTAATTAGTCAATGAATCTAACATGAAGTATATTTCATTTGTTTATAACTTTATATACATTTGTGAAGAGTAACCAATAATATCTGTGTTTACAATTGTTCTCATTTATGCTCACACATTTGAAAGAAAGTAAAAATTAGGTATACATGCATATAACTTTTTAACGTTCTGCTTACGGTGAGCGCATATAATGTATATATGTGTGAACCCTCGGGTGGGCAAAAGTAAAATTACACTAATTTTGATATTATTTTACTAATCTCATGAAAATAACGTTAAAAGTGGCGGAAGGTTAATCAGGCATCATGTGGTGGCGTTGATAGCCGAAAGACAAGGGCACATGCACCAATCAGCCGGTGTCCCAATGATTGAGTGCTATGTGCCTTATGTCCAAGGCTTGATGCAAAACTACTATCGAGCCGGGGGTCTCACCGGAAGCAGCCTCTCTATCCCTATGAGATAGAGGTAAGGCTGTCTACATCTTACCCTCCTCAGACCCTACCATAGCATTGCTATTGGTGGGATATACTGAGTACGATGATGATGATGATGCTGCTGCTGCATATAACTTTTTAATAGTTTAGTTATACCTAAATGAATAAATACAAATAAACTTATAGTAAAACTAAGTGTAATATAAATCAACTTGTTAACCGGACATGATTTATGTTCGTTCCTGTAAATTTGATTACAACTTTTTCCTGAAGCGAATATACAAACTAACAAGAACTAAGTCACTAACAAACACATATACAAATTTTGTTTGTTTTAAATGTTGTGTCAGTTAAACTTATTTATGGTTAATCTTTGATAAATTTGTTTCAAATTAAGATATGTTATATTTGGCAAAACTACTTGTTAGCTGTAGCTGGAAGCTGCTAGCTTATGGCTTTTAGCTGTAGCCTTTTAGAAATATTTAGGTGTTTGGCAGAATAGCTGGAGCTTCTAATAAAACTAGCTGGATGATCGCGTACCATTCTAATCTGAAACCTTTCTGACTTGACCCCTTTCGACTCAAAACCGTTTCTACACGAATTAAAACTAAATTAGCCTTTTTTGTATCGACTCGTTTCAACGTTAATTTATTTTTATTATGCATATACAATCTGTGTATGGTCCAAGTCAATATAATGACTGGTTGATGAGTAAGCTTCTACAAGATAACTATTAACAGTATTTTTAAAACATTTAATATTTTTACTTTTCTTTATAAAAAAAAGTCTTACCTCACACATACGTACATATATACGTAAAAGAATTACGAATATACTTTTGAACAGGCACTTTCTTCTAATAAAAGTCCAAATGTTTGACAAAAGGCAAATACAAAGAGTATTCCTCAAGAAGTTGCTTGCATTCCACGCAACATATTATATATATATAAACCCTATCACTTGCCTTCAATTTTTTCTTTCTAAACAGCTGTATTAATCTCCGTTTGTAAACGAAGAAAAAGTATTAATTCATCTTCATAATCAACCCATTCACCGTGTTGTATATTTGTGTTTAATTAAGTTAAACGCGAGTGTTTTCGGATGGAAGGTGTAGTGAATGAAGGAGACGAAGCGGTGATCGGGTTACCTCCAGGGTTTCGGTTTCATCCCACGGATGAGGAGATTGTAACTCATTATCTTACGCCTAGAGTTCTTAATCGTAAATTCACTGCGAGTGCGATTGGAGATGTGGATCTGAACAAGTGTGAACCATGGGATTTACATAGTAAGTTCTTCAAGTTTTAGTTCATATTTTTATTTTATTTTATTGCATCGTTTTCTTTCGATGATCTTGTTATGAATCTTCTATGATCGTCAGTTAGATTCAGTAATGATGTCCAAGGAACATGATTGGTGGTAAGATGTCTTACCTTTATATAAAGGTAGACGGTTTAAATCATGCATCTGATTTTTTGATGGTTTATATAGATCATGTCCCTTGAAGACTGTAACTAAATTTAACGGACGATCATATGATGATTCATATATTCATCTTTAATAATAAAAGTAATTGTCTTATATCGTAACTGAATCTTTTTTTTTAATCTTGAACGACAAATAACATACTCTAAATAGTTTTAGTGTAAGAGTATGTTATATGTCGTTAGAAAAAGAGATTCAGTTACGAATCTAGCAAAATTTGATTTACTTATTATTATAAAAGAGGAATATATGAAATTGCACAATCACTTCTCAAACTTAAAAGTCTGTTATAATTACCAGTAATTATTAATTGAAGTTATATCATAATTAGACTATTAGGTCAATCTTAAATAACTGTAAATTATTTTGCAGAGAAAGCAAAGATGGGTGAGAAAGAATGGTACTTCTTTTGTCAAAAAGATAGAAAATATCCAACTGGAATGAGAACCAATAGAGCCACGGATTCCGGTTACTGGAAGGCGACCGGAAAAGATAAGGAGATACTAAAGAAAGGAAAATCCGGCAGTGCCGGAAAGTTGGTGGGGATGAAGAAGACATTGGTTTTTTATAGAGGAAGAGCTCCCAAAGGAGAGAAAACAAATTGGGTCATGCATGAATTTAGACTTGAAGGAGAGTTTTCATATTACAACATGCCTAGAGCCTCTAAGGTACAACTTCTAAGTTAATTTCATTTATTTTAAATTTTATTTTAGTTAAAAAGTTACAATTTGATTCAAATATTGACTTGTAATGTTTTATCATCTATATTTTCAGGATGAATGGGTAGTATGTCGAATTGTTGAGAAAAATATTGAAGCTACTAAAAACCCAAATCCAAATACAGGACATGGAATGACAACGATGAACTCTTTTGTGGACGGGTTAGTAGATGGTTCATCATGGTTGCCACCATTGATGGACTCGCCTGCTCCTCGTTTTGACCAAGATAGACCAGGGTCAAGTTTTACTCGCTCAGATAAAAACGAGGTTATTAATAACAACAATGAGAACTACCCGTCTTATTTGCCCTATGACCAATCTCAAATAATTCAAAACGAACAAGATTACAAAAACGTGAATGTTTCCCCTTATGATTACAACTTCGACACCAACTCGTTTCAGATGAGTCCATTCACCAATGACCACCAAGATGACCTTACTTTTAGTACAAATTTTCCATATTTATCATGTGGGACAACCCGTTACACGGATTGGGCTAGTGTGCTAGAAGGGGATGATAAGAAAGTGTTTGGACAATGTAAGGTGGAGCCATATGTCACGAATAACACCCACCAATCGAGCAAGATTAGCATGTCGTCACAAGATACATGTATTAGTACTGAAATGGCTACAGAAATATCTTCTGCGTCCTTCCATGATATATACGGATATAAGACGGATATAAGACGCGATGATCTTCTAGATGATTGAACTATACTTACAAGATTTGTATCTTTGTTGGAATATTAATCAACAAAGATCGTCGGTGGCTTGATTTAATTGATCATCTAACCTTCGTTATTGATCAAAATTATTGGTTGTTAGGATCTTTAAATGTAGTTTTTCTCTTGAAGTAGATAGTGAGTGTGGCTTATCTTTTATTGATGCGTGTTTAGGTTAGAAAAATAATTTAATGATGTAACCAAAGTTCATGTAAATTGTGTACATAACTTAACTAAATCTTAACTTAAGCGTGATAGTACATAATCACTATATTAGAAAAAGTACACCATTGCTATTGATCTTGATGTATTTATTATGCAGCACATATGATCATATCACACATTAAATTGAAATTCGACTCACATCCTTTAACGTGTAGTTGAGATTCGAGAAGTCATCAGGAGTTAACTCACATCATCGTCATTTGTCACTGACAATGCTTATTTATCAACGAAAAATAGTATGCTAGTTGGATCAAGCTGTTCGATGAGCTTGATTTACCTTTCATGCGACAGGCCTAATACACTATTGTTGTGTGCCTATTAGAGATATCAAGATTCAACCTTTGAGAATTTTAAATTCGAAACAAGAGCAACTATAAGAACTAGTATCACCTAAGAATTTATATCCAAGCCTTAAATCCTTTCCTTCGGTCATATAATATTTTATTAGATGTCGAACACAAGACACTTACAATCGACCAAAATCAACTACACACTCATAATGAATATAATAATTACATGAAGTGTCTAAGAACAGTTAAAGACACGATAACATATTAACATAACAATATTAAGGATTGTGATCAAATCAATTCATTATGAAAGAGCAAATCATGTTTGGTCAATATGTTAGATTGATTGTTTCCACACAATTAGCTTGCATATAATTTGTATTTAATAGTATCCTTAATATTGTTATGTTAATATGTTATCATGTTTTATAGGCTCTGATACCATATTAACGTTTTCTATATATTATAAATGCTTTATAAACAATAAACTAAAGTGAAGTTTATAATATTTACAAAGGTTATTTGTGACATGCAATGTTACTTGTACGTAATATAGAAGTAGAAGTTGTGTGTATAGGAATCGATAATATTTTGGGTTTGCTATCGAGCCTACATGTCCGGCTTGCTCTATATATTACTCCTTCCGTCCCACTATAAGTGTCTTAGTTTGATTTTTCAAGTCTTTTTTGTTTAACTTTGAGCGGCAATTTTTTGTTTGTGTTATATAATACTTGATGTAAAATATATGAATGGATTGGGTTTAATTTAAATGTATTTTATATTGATATAATTTTCATCAAGTATTATATGACACGAACAAAAATATTTACGGTCAAAGTTGTAAAAGAAAGACTTGAAAAGTCAAAATATGACACTTATAATGGGACGGAGGGTGTATAAGCTTTACAATATTATATAGAGATGATCAGATGAATCGAACTCGTGGGCTCGATGTATTAACAAAAATACGTGATGGTGGCAAATGAGAACTAGTCGAAGGTGGTATTAATGTTACAGTTGTTATTTTGTGAATTAAGTTTTCAATACCATGTCAGAAGACTTAAACGCGTCATGTGGCTAAATTCCTGTTACTTACACTAGCTGTCATAATAATTATATTATTATTATTAATATTGTTTTGAATCCCGCGGTTTGCATATTTAACGGACACGTTTCCGGCTGCATAAATTCAGGAAACATGACGATTATTCTTTCATCATCGGAATCTTTTTACGTTATATTCTTCTTCTGACGGCATATACTATGTTATGTTAAACAACCACTGTTTGTTACCCTCTTGCTTAAGTATCTCCGAATGGAATATTATTCTTGTAAGCAATCGTTAATAAGAAAATAATTTGCTTGATATATAATTTGTAGTTTATTATGGCAAGTGAAATGAATTAATTAGTAACCATTAGCTTGGTTTAGTAGTAAAGACGTATAACATTAAAATAAATAATTTGAATTATAGTCTCAGTTGAAACATAAGATAAAATCGGTGTTTTCAAAGAAATACAAAAGAAATGTTTTATTTTCTTTATCTTTGTTATCTGATTTCATTAAAATCCTTCGGCCGCCTAGTGGTAAGAACTAGAAAGGCTTGGGTTTTTTTTAGTAAAAACTCAAATTCGATCCTCACTTGTGTCATTTTTTTATGGATATTGACAATGAAAATTTGAGTTAGGCCTGGCAAGGTTGTCAGTTCGGACCCCGAGCCCACTCGGGTCCTCATCCCACCATGTCAAGTGGTAGCCGACGGTATGGTTTCTCGAGGAACGCTCATGCCAAACTTTGAATCCAACATGTGCCCGATTAAGACAACATTAATAATACGATGTTAGTAAATGTACTGAGTTTTAAGTGGTTGATGGTTTCAATCCCATAGTAAATATTGGTGTAAATTTATTTGTAGAGTAGCTTAAAAACCCATATATTACATGAGTTGAATAAAAAAATGTTAAATAGATAGTAATGAAGATTTAGAAAATATAAAAAATGATATTGTACGATAAAACACCTTGAAATTACGAATAATAGCTAGTAATTATTACTATATAACAAATGACAAGTTTGGTGTCGCAAGTGCCCTATTGGGCCACTTGGAGGCACCGAACTGGTCTAGAAATTTTATTTTTTTAGTTCAGTCAACATAACAAATATAACGGACACCGACCGAACGTCAATTTTTTTTAGTTCCGGTATCATAACAAACATGACGGAAACCGACCGAATACCCGTAGACTCACCGCCTCAATGCTCAGTATCGACAACAGTCGGGTTTAACCAAGGATTGAGTTTTACCAGCAGACACCACCACATTGATCCACCTCAAATTTTATAATTTTTTTTGTTTTAGATTTGGTTTTAATTCCGGTACAATAACGCACGTCACCGAAACCGACCGAATTCGTGTCGACTTACTGGCTCAACGCTTGAGTTTTACCACTGATTGAGTTTTATAGACAACTAGTTTAATATATTTGAAGTTGGATATCTCACGTAGATTCTATTTTATCATTAATTCAGTCCCCGTTCATGTTTTTTCTTTTTCTTATCAATAAGATATTTTGTTTGATTATTATTAATACGAATGACTGAAATAAAAAAAATGCATGTAACAAATTTGGGCTTATAAAATAGTATGAACAACTAGATGCTTATTTATTATGAATAGATTTCGAATTTGTGTGAGTTAGCCGCTTTAAATAATAACAAAAAAGAGAGATAATGTGAATTATAATACTAATTACACATGTTTTAACTAAGATATTAAAGGTTGTAAGGTAACCCCCTAACGTACTCTCTCAATACATCAGCTCAACATTATGTATAAGTATTCATTGTGTTCCTTGTTGTTATCTACTTATAATTGGTTTTGTATTAAACGTGTCTTGTACGGATTAAATAACACGTTGAAAATCATATCAAGAAGTCCATTCCTTTATTAATAACAATATTTCAAATATAGCTTTACAAATGTTTTATTTCCTTTCTTATGTATGATGTTTAAGTTTAGACTTTAGACACGACACCTTCATGGAATTATGAAAGGGATTTATGTCAATAGTGTTTTTAAGTCGTACTTACACAAATATATATATGTATATATATATATATATATATATATATATATATATATATATATATATATATATATATATATATATATATATATAGCATCATCCACGAAATAGGGAGTTGTGCTTTACAAGGAAGTCCACAAGGGTCCAATACTTGTTGCTTTTGTTAAACGTTATATATTCAAAGTATATGTCATTACTAATTACAAACTATACGTTTTTTTTATAGAGGGTTCATTTGAATACTAGCGAGATAGCTGGAAATTGAGTTATTATAATATATTATACATGTTTAAGTATTTTTATCAATGATTCATTTACGTGATATTTAAGAAACTAATAACAACATGCATAGGGGATTAGAATTCAATCTTCATAACGATTCTAGAAATTGGATATAGACCGATAATTTTTGACACGTACTTGTTAGTTGCTAACACGACACGAATATTGATATCTACAGATTTTGTGTCTTAAATATGTCAACATGCTTAAATTCGTGTGTTACCAAGTTAAAAACATGTTAAATTATTAGTACCTTGTTTATATTTTTCGTTTTTTAAGTAATAATATGTTTCGCTTAATATGAAAAAGTATGCACGGTGCTACCCATGTGCCTCTATCTTAATTTCAAATGTGAATATACGTTGTATTCACATGAAGTAAAATCTTAGATCCGAATGATTAGCCCTTAACTATTTTGTGATGTGTTTTTTATTTTTCTTTAAGCTCGATCCAAATCAATACTGATCGATGTGAAGTAGATGATGATGCTATGGGTTAAATACCTGGTTCAAATCTTTCTTAAAGATTGTAAGCTTTTTCTCTCATTTCAACAAGCTATATTGTAATATTTGTTTGAATATATAGCAAGTTAGTTTCTAGAGAAGTGGTGTATAACTATGATTGAAGTTGTAGCTTGTTACACATATTGAATGTTACTTGAGTTTACTTAGCTTTGGTGCGACTAAACTTGTTATATTTGTAGTAATGTTTATACAATGTAAACCACACAATGAAGGTATAGAAAACTGAAAACTATACTAACCTAGTTTCGAAATTGAAAATTATAGGGTATCAGTTAGATCACTATTATAATATGGCCAGTTTGGTGATATCTACATATATATGAAGTCAGCAAGTTACACACCTGAATTGCGAATATTCTATATAATGTGTATATGTATGAGCCTAAGATTAAAAAAACGAGTAAAATGATATACGATGATTATTAGCAACTTGCTTCATTCAATCTAGCATGAAACATGATCTTGCTAAATGGTATCCTTAAAATGCGTTCGACACAAAATGTCACTCAAAAGATGTTAGCTTGTAAAGAGGATAATCTAACTATACTATTAAAGCAATAGGCTTTAAGTCTATTTTCCCCATTCCTATTGGTTGTTAACTATAGTTTTCATATATGAATCACTTCTCTAATTTTCATATTAATAAAATAAATCAATAATAAATTTAAATAAGATACAATCAATGCTATTTAATTATTCTCTTTCATCTTTGATTTAATTTTTAATTTTCAAACTTTTATAATTATCTTTCAACTTACTAATTGTAATTCATAATTAATTACGAATTATATTTATCTTTTAAAATTAATATTATTTTTTTACTTTTGATTGATTTCATTCACAAATTTGATGTCTTTGGTTGATGTAATATCTTTTTGCTGTTCACAAATTTCATAATGAATTAATTTTTAAATTTATTGTTTTAGATAATAGATAATTTAGATAGTTAATTGATATTTCATCAATAGGATTAAATATATACAGATTACGGATTTAAATATAATTTGTTCTAATATTATATTTTTGAAAATTTATGAATTTTTTTAATTTTGATTGATTTCATCACATAATTATGCTTCTCACCATCTTTAATGTAATTTAGATAATACATAATTTAGATAATTAATTGATAATTCATCAATAAGATTCAATATACAGAGGTTATATGATTCAATATACAAAGATTATCAATTTCACTTTAGTATAATTGGTTCTAATATTATATTTATGAAAAATTATGAATTTCACCAATTGACTTATACATATATTAATTTTAGGAATTTATGAATGAATTACCCATTTGATTCAAGAATTATTTAATTATGGAATTTCTATATTTTATTTAATTATTGTTTAATATTTGATTAACTATTAACTATTTGATTAACCATACTTAAGGTTTACTATAAATATGGATCTTTAATTACGGATGTTGACCCATTACTATTAACTAATTATTGGTGACCCATTTACTATAAATACAAAATTCGTATATTTAGCACCACCAAAATTATTTAATTATGGAAGTTGCATATTTTAATTAATTTTGTAATTCATTTGATTAAGGATTTGATAATTAAGGTATTGATTAAGCCCTTTTAAGGTTTTACTATAAATAAGCATGTTGACCCATTGACTGATTCTAAATAGAGGAATTCTGCGTTGTAAACAATTTACTTTTAAATATTCTAATTGATAATATTGTAATTGATAATTGATGTTCCATTATATTAAAATTGTGTTATTAGTAATAAATAAAAACCAATTTGTGTTAAATTGATAAAATTGTGTTAATATTAATAATATAATTTTATATATTAGATATACTGTAATTTTATTAATTAGATATACGGTATTATAATTGATGATTAATTATATTATTTTAAATAAAATTTTCAAATAACAATATAGATATACCCTAAAATTTTCAAAATTCATTAATCCTAACTGCCTAATTTTCGACCTTAATTTAGGTTTAATTTAAATTCCCTAATTTTTTGTTTTTAATTAATTCTCTTTATACATTCTTTCTACAATCCATTCTATCAAAGTTCAATCCGTATAAATACTTGTCTTTCATAGGGTAATTCGTACACTATCAAACCCGCTTTAGCAAAAACAATTATCTTTGTTTCTAAGGTTTATAATTTTTCTTCTGTTTATATCCTCCATGTTTTTTTTTATTTTTTGGCTTAAAAATTGTTATTGTTCAGGTATTAATGTTTTGTTTATTTTTTATTTCTCACCATAACAAGATGGAGCCAACAAATATCATCATGTTGAACCAACTTGATCCAACTTGATGTTCTTATTAGTAAGTGTATCCTCAAAGTGTATTGGCGTCTGAAGGACCATTCAAAGCCCGAGGAGGATTGGTCGATCGAAATGATTGTGCAAGACGAAATGATACACTTAGTCCCATAGAGGTAGTGTCTCCAGATTTTTAAGGCAAATACAACTGCACCAAGTTCGAGGTCGTGAGTCGTATAATTCTTTTCATGAATTTTGAGTTGCCTAGACGCGTAAGCGATAACCTTGCCTCGTTGCATAAGTACACAACCGAGACCTTGGTTGGAGGCATCACAATAAACGACAAAGTCGTCAGTACCCTCAGGTAACGCTAGAACAGGAGCTTCGCACAACAATTGCTTGAGCGCTTGAAAGGCTTCTTCTTGCTTAGAGCCCCAAATATACGGTTTGCCTTTGTGCGTTAAAGCTGTTAAAGGCAAGGCGATTTTTGAGAAGTTTGCAATGAATCGCCGGTAGTAACCAGCTAAGCCCAAAAAGGAATGGATTTCGGTATGAGTGGACGGTGAAATCCAGTTCTTGATTGCTTCAATTTTGGATGGGTCGACATGAATACCCATCTTGTTTACAACAAGACCAAGAAACTGTACTTCATCAGTCCAAAACTCACACTTGGAGAGTTTGGCATAGAGTTGTTCGGTTCGAAGCTTTTGCAACACCAACAGAAGATGTTGTTCATGCTCGGCCTTGGTTTTGGAATATACCAGAACGTCATCGATAAACACGATCACGAATTGGTCCAAGAAAGGCCTACACACCCGGTTCATTAGATCCATGAAGACAGCGGGGGCGTTGGTTAAACCGAAGGGCATGACCAAGAATTCAAAATGACCGTAGCGGGTTCGAAAGGCAGTCTTGGGAATATCTTCTTCGCGGATACGCAACTGGTGATAGCCAGAACGGAGATCGATTTTGGAGAAACAAGAGGCACCTTGGAGTTGATCAAAGAGGTCGTCAATACGCGGTAAGGGATACCGGTTCTTAATGGTGAGCTTGTTCAGCTCGCGGTAATCGATGCACATGCGAAACGATCCGTCTTTCTTTTTAACGAACAACACCGGAGCACCCCAAGGCGAAGAGCTAGGGCGAATGAATCCTTTATCGGTCAACTCTTGAAGTTGACTTGCTAATTCTTGCATTTCAGCGGGTGCAAGTCGATAAGGAGATTTGGCTACGGGGGAAGCACCAGGGACAAGATCAACACGAAACTCGACTTCCCGAGCGGGAGGTAAACCAGAAAGATCATCGGGGAAGACTTCAGGAAAGTCACGCACGATGGGAATTTCAGAAAGTTTCTTCTTTCCTTCATCGGGTTTGACCACATGAGCTAAGAATGCGACACATTTCTTCCGCAAAAGTCTTCGGGCTTCAGTGCATGACATAAGTTTAAGACAGTTAGATGGTTTCTCGCCGTAGATATGAAGATCTTGACCATTTTCCCGAGGAATGCGAATCAACTTCTTGGCGCAGATTACTTCGGCGCCATTTTGCGAGAGCCAGTTCATTCCAATAATCACATCAAAACTTCCAAGAGGCATGGGAATGAGGTCGATTAGAAAATCATGTTCATTAAGGTTAAGCGTGCAATCTTTGATCACGGAGTTTATTAAAATAGTTTCACCATTAGCCAATTCCACTGAAAAGTTTTCGTTTAAGTTCACTCGCGGTCGCCCAAGTTTTTGTTCAAATGTGCGAGAAATAAAACTTCTATCGGCGCCAGTATCAAAAAGTATAGATGCATATTGTCCGTTAAGTAAAAATGTACCATTAACCACGTCATTATTCGCTTGCGCTTGGTGCGCGGTTATATTAAAAGCTCGTCCGCGCGTCACTTGGTTTGAAATTTGGTTAACCGGATTAGCTTGCGTAATTTGCACTTGCAGTCTCGGGCACGCGTTCCGGAAATGACTGGGGTCACCGCAGTTATAGCACGACCTGGGTCGTGGATTAGGGTATGTTGGTTGTGGGTTTAGCGGGTAAGTTGGTGGTGTTTGCGCGATTGGGTTGGCGGGAAGGACTCTACAGTTCTCAGCAGTGTGGCCAGTACGGCCACATCGGTTACATTGTCGACACGGGACTTGAGTTGGATGGTGAAGTCTACAGGTTGGGCAAAAGGGTTGGTTTCCTGTGTAAGGTTTCTTAGTTGACTGGGCAGGGAGTGCAGGATTGGTTAAGGCATAGTTATGGACTACAGGGGGTGTTGGGTAGGTTAACAGTGGGTTAGGAGCGTATACTGGAGGTTGGTAGGCGGGTTGCTGGACAACGAGTGGGTTGGTTAGCGCGTAGGCTTTGCGCCGGCGCTTGAGGTTGTTACGGTTTGAGGGTTCTGGCTTGGTTTCTGTTGGTTCTGGGACAGTCTTGGTGAGTTTGGTCTTCTCGGCTCCCCGCAGGAACAGGGTTCCTGCCCTGACGTGGTTGTCGCTGGGCACAGCGGCCAACTCGATGGCGTCAGAGAGGGTTGCTGGGTTCCTGGCCCATACAGAATCTTGAATTTCCATGGGAAGACCCCCAAGAAATTTCTCGATAGCTCGGCGGGAAGGGGTAACTAGGTGTGGGACAAGCAAACTTAGTTCGTGGAAGCGCATAGCGTACTCGCGCGCTTCGCCACTGTACTGCTTCAAGTTCCAAAATTCCTCCTCAAGGCGCTTTATTTCGTTGGGAGGGCAGAATTCTCTAGTCAAAAGTTCCTTGAATTCCTCCCAGAGCATGCTAGAAGCAGCCTCTGCGCCACGCGCGTGAGCTACTCCGTTCCACCAAGTAAGCGCCCTTGATTTTAGGACACTTGAGGCGTATAAGGTTCGTCGGTCTGGAGGGCATTGGGTATGGAGGAAGGTGTTCTCAATTTTCTCGAGCCATTGGAGCATTACGGTAGCTCCTTCAAGCCCTGTGAATTTCGGAGGGTTACCCGCATTAAAGGATTTAATATTGTATCCGGAGGGGTTGGTATTGTTTTGGTTTAAGGCTTGGGCTATTGCGGCGGCCATTTCCTGGGAACGTTGCTGCCTACGTCTGCGCGAGGCTTCTCTCCTCTGATGACGGCGAGCTGATAGCGGAGGCATTCTATAAAAGTTTTAGTTTTTGTTAATATCTTGGTATGGGAAATCGTTTTAGCGCAAAGTATATCGTCGTAAAGCTTGTTTCGCGGAATTAAATGCTATCAAATTTTGAAGTAAAATATGAATTTAAATGCAAACTTAATACAGGCAATGAATTCGAATTGAAAATCGACAATTCATGCATCACCATGACTTTCCGAATTCTCAATTTAAAATATCGAGTAAATGAATATTGGAGATTGACAATTCATGTATCACCATGACTTTTCAAATCTTCAATTTAAAACATAAAGTTAATGGTAATTGAAAATCAACTATTCATGTACCACTATGACTTCTTGGATTTTCAATCCCCACAACAAACGAATATGTAAGTAAAGTAATAAATTGAAATTTAATAAAAATCGAAAGATCGCGAATGACACACGAAATCAAGTGCTGCGTATGCGTAAGCATATTTTATAAATATCGAGTAATTAACAATTAGCGCGTAAACATGAGATATTTCTCATGCGCAAGAAGGGACTCTTAGGTATTCTAGGCCGTTACGTCTAACCACCTATCCTAAAGTCACGGAGCTCTGATACCAATCTGAAACACCCCGACCGATGGCGGATTATACATCGGGGCGCCACGTATTGTTTCATTACTCGTGACACTATTTGGGTGTCAATATTTAATAAATACATTTTCATTGCGCACGCGCAGAACACAAATCGTAAAGTAACATAAATCATATCATAACTCAAAATATTCAAATAACATAATTTGTCTTGTTACATTTTAATCTAGGTCCAAAGAAAAAGAAAGCATCCTACGTGTCCTTGAGATTCCCAAAAGCAGCTACAGCAAACCTGAACATGTGTTAAAATAAAACGTCAACACTTGCGTGCCGGTGAGAAATCAAGTTTAATAGGTATACATAAATAATAACAAACACTGCGTGCAACATGTGCTTAACTGGGGTTTAACATAGGGTGTAATCAGATTGTGATCAAGCCTAAATAGATCATAGCTCATAGTTCAATCCGTGCTCCCAATTGAGCACAAAAACAATAATACGTGCATGTGTAAACAAAACAAGAAAACCGTAAACGATAGGTCTCCCGTGTTCATCTAATGGATCCATGAAAACTTCGGAATAGGCCAAACAAAGCGGTTAATGATTCACACATACAAATAAACAGCCAAGTAAACGTCCATAACACATGGGGTTTTGCGCACATAAATTTCATAAACAAGTTTAAGACTCAAGTTGTATGAACACATGAACATCCCAAAACGTTAAAAATAAAAGGGGATTAAGTACGAGATTTACTCACTTGTAAACGGCGCGATGAAAGATAATGCAAGAACCAACTTTTAAACAAGCACAAGTTAACCTATAAATAAAAGTTTATTGGTTTAATGATTTGTTTTTATGCCTTGAATATATGCAGTAAGTATCGATTTTCTTTTTGTTAGTTAAACAAATTAAAACAAAATATATATATTTATAATTACTGAGATCCTGGGCAGAACAGAAGAGAAGACGAAGGCAAAGAGAAGAGTTGGAGCTGCTGAGGAACTAGGGCAGAGAGCAAAGGGAGAGAGATATTTGGGGAGTGTAGTGTGTGTAGTGTTAAAACAAGAAATTAGCTTAATTTATAGGGAAAACCCAAGGGAACACAATCCCTTGAAAAGGGGAAAAGATCTTATCAAATCAAGCAAAAGATATTAAAAAGCACAAGAAAATAAAAGCAAAAGATATCAAAAGATATGCCGGCAGCTGCAGGGGATGGGGAAAAAAAGCTGACAGGTTACAGAACAAAGCATGGGAGGTGACAGATAAAGCACTGTTCAAGACATGCAAAAGAAGATTTCAAAAGATTATGTCAGTCACTTTTTCAGTCAACCAATAGGATTGGTGCGCATGCTGCGCCGAAAGTGGTTTCGGACAGATGTCGGAACTAACCTACAGTGCTCAAACAAAAGATAAGATATTTCAAAAGCATACAGGCTGACATAAACTGAAGAAAAGACTTAAGGTCTAGCGCGAGAAGACTCGAGCGCGCGCGAGGGCGAAGGCAGACAGAGAACAATCCTTAGCGCGCCGCGGGAAGAACTACAATCCTTAGCGCGCCGCGGGAAGAACTACAATCCTTAGCGCGCCGCGGGAAGAACTACCATTCTTAGCGCGTCGCGGGAACAGTTCGCCTCGCGTATCGCAGGAACAGTTGGTCTTCGCGCAGGCTTCCTTGTAAGGAGTCTGGCGCGTGGAGCTGCGCAGACATCCTTAGGCGGGAAGAACCAAAGGACAAGCAAAGAGTTAAGAGAAAAAGGGTTTCAAGGCTTAAGGGTTAAGCAGAGGGGCGGGACGGCGACAAGAGAGAAAAAGGCGGGACAGCGACAAGAGAGAAGAAGGCGGGACAGCGACAAGAGAGAAAAAGGCGGGACAGCGACAAGAGAGAAGAAGGCGGGACAGCGACAAGAGAGAAAAGGCGGGACAGCGACAAGAGAGAAGAAGGCGGGACAGCGACAAGAGAGAAGAAGGCGGGACGGCGGAAAGGAATTATTATTATTAGTAAGTAATATAAAAATATATATATATATATATATATATATATATATATATATAATTTATTAAATGTTAAATTTACAAAGATTAATAATCAAATTTTAAATCATAAAAAGAATCGGATTCGAAAACGGGTACCAGGGTCGGGTCGGATTGGGCAGTTGTCACATTAGGGTTTTATTTGATCTCAAAATCAAAGACACAACAATTAACATGTAACAATATCAATTTTAGTTATCAAATCATCATCAATACATCATCAAATCAAACAAAGATCATATGAACACAATATATGAAATTTCCAGATTTTAGGGTTTATAATTAACCCATTCAAACTCAAAATTAAGCATGTAAAATACATAGGATAGTTTTTTATACCTTCCTAGCACCTTAATCTTCGATTAAACTTGAAAGATCTTGTGTATATGTGTGTGTGTGATTGACGGCAGCCAAGAACAAGGGGGGAGGGGGGCTGGCCGATCGGTTTTGAGAGAGAAAGAGAGGCTAGGGTTTTAGCTTAATATTATTTAATAACAATCATGTTATATCTAGGTCCCTCCACTTTCAAATGTTACTTTTCTAGCTTAATTAACTAGTTCTAGCACATTGAGTTAACGTTTATAACAATGTTATCACATAACACATAATTATCACATAATTATTGTTTTGGCGTTTTTCGTTTATTCACCAATCATTTGCGTCAACTCATTTGCGTTTCGGTGCAAATCCCGAAAGACTACACATGTAGTAAGTGTCAAGCGTCATTTAAACCCTAGTTTAAATGTAATGAGGTGTGCGTTATAGATTCAGTGATCTTTAAGTTTGAATTGACGGAGTTGAGTTAACGGAGTTAACCTGAAATTGACGATTGTCACAAATAACTTTCTCTTGTCAATTTGCATATTCTTTTGATTTCAATTCTTATTATGCAATGATAGTTTTAAGCTTCTTTTAAGTCAAGTCTTGCTCCATGACAATGTACTGAAGTTAACTCAGGTTACCTTTTTAACCACTTGGTATTGCAAATTTGAATGCCCTTTATAAATAAGTAAATAGGTCATACACATATCAAAAAGATATTAATCCCAAATATGGTAATAAAAGTATAAAACTATCAAATATTAATCCCAAATTTAGCATACATGGTTGCAGAAAACATAAACATAGGTGCAGTGGGCATGTGTAGTTGGAAACATAATTACAAATACTATCGATTACGGTAGTAGCAATTTGCGTAACGATTATTTGATATGCCTACAACTTAGTTTTTCCAAATGATGCGTCTATAGTCATTTGATGTGCCTACATCGATTATTCAACTTTAGGTAATCGGGCCCAAATGTAATCGTACATTGACTGTTCTAGTGACTCGTATCGTTTTAGGAACCAATCTCATTTCACAAATCATTTACCGGGCTTAAGTGTGACAACATTCATGCAAAATTAAAAAAGTAATTATGTTATCGTCATCAAGTATTGAAGCGTATTGGTAATGCAAACGTGTAGAACTTGAACCCAATAATTTTAACTAAAACCTAATTGACAGTTGTATCCCTAACGTCACTTTACATTCAGATGTCATCTTTCATCTCATTTACTGGCCTAAATGTCTCAAATGTTCATGTAAAATAAAAAGGCAAGAATAATAATAATAATAATAATAATAATAATAATAATAATAAGTTACATTCTCCACTAAGTCACTTTAAAATTTAAATGCATGTCATCTTGCAAATCGTTTAGCAAGCCTAATGCCAAAACAGTGGTGCAAGATTTAATAAAAATATTTACCTTAGTATCGTGGAGGTTACGATTTCATGATCAACACACCTGTAGAACTCTTGCAAATAGTTTCTAATATATATTTTAGAGCAGCGGCTGAACTTGTTATATTTTGAAAAAATATATATTATATTGTTTGATATATTTCATTAATTTGTAGGGCAATGGTATTGGACGGTGTAAAAACAGGGTCTGACATGCGTGTAAAAGTAAACTGGGTCAATAGCAAGGTGAGCATTTAATTCCTTCTTGGTGAGATATCATATAAATTGAATTGCGAAAGCAGATTTATATCAATGCTTTAGGGCTTATGTGTGTGTTTCTTTTTAACCAAGTATCGTGGATCACTTCAATCTATAATTTGTAACGTCAATAATTGTTAGATATATGGGCCTCTTTTAGTTTTAGATTGCCTAAACATACTATAATAAAGTGGTGTATAGTACAGTTAGATTACTATTGAAGTTTGGAACTTTGGACCGGAAGTTTGTTTTGAACAGGATTTGAACATCTTATGTCAAGTTGTTATATATCTTGACTGCATGTTATAAGCTTAAAATCTGTATAGCTTCATTAAACTATGGCTTAATTATTTTAAATCATTAGAAAGCTTTATTATATGTCTTATTTATTTTACTGTTTGTAATTTTGTAGTGTTCGACTCAACCGGGAAGTACCGAGTGTGGTTATTATATTTTAAACTTCATGAAGGAAATCGTTCATAAATGACTTCAAATACTCGTCAATAATAATGTAAGTATAATTTAGATGTTTGATTATGTTTATATTGTTTTGTTTTGACCCAATTCGTTTTAACTCGGCCAAATTTTGTATCGTTTTTGTTTGTTTAATTTCTTAGGTTGGGGGAGGCAAAGACGAGTACATGGATGCGGATTTTAATGCAATTTGAGAAGAATGGTCGAGTTTGGCATCATAGTTTATTTTCAAGTAGTGATATATGTATAGGGTTGAAAATTAACAAATACTTTTGTTAACTCGAAAATATTTGTAATATATTGACTTATAATGTTTAATTATGAAATGGATGGTTTTGATGCTATATTTGTGTAATTAATGTAAAAATTAGTAATTATGCAATATATATATATATAATAATTTTTTTAAAAAAGGTATACAATGACACGCATAAATGCTAGTCGTAAATTGGGGTCATAAATGCGTGTCACAAAAGAGTGTCATTAATGCGTGTCATATAATGTGACACGCAGGTGCGTGTCATATTTTGTTTATGACTGGGGCTTCAACGACGCGCATTTGCGTGTCATCTGTACCCATTAATGACACGCAATGCGTGTCGTTAAAGGCTTTTTTTCTTGTAGTGCGAGTGTCGATACTAAAAGTTATTGTTATTTCACTTAAGTTCAGTAGATGACACGATTCAAAAATTCCTAGACCACCTTGTACTACCAAATTTAAAATGTGAACACAACATTTAACATGAAAAAACAATGCCTCGAAATGAAATTTTTCTTTCATTTGAAAATTGTTTGTTGAAGGTGGTTGGTTGTTACCGTTAGATGCATTGTTTAAAGTAATGATACCTACTTTGTCTTGAATACCTTGTTTTATCACACACTCTAAGATACCATCATATATAACCTCTCTGATCACCACTATGGGGTGGTGCAACCTCATGAAAACAATAATGCTTATTTGCATTTTTTTAATCATAAGTTTTAGTCAAGTGATAGTGCTAATGAAAAGGGTTTTTATCAGTTTTGAGTCAAGTGAGTGGTTATATCCAAACTAATAAGTGTTATGAAATAATTGCAAAAATGATCATAACGCATGAGTTACTCTTTTCATTTGTGGAGTATCGTTGGTTTATGCAGTTAATGAAATATAACAATTATCTATATTGAAAAGCTATTAGGTTAACAATCACAAGAGATTGCAATAAAAATGGTGGATGTAGAAAAAGAGATGATAACTAAAATTTTGAAAAAAGTTGAAATGATATCACTTACGAGTGGTTGTTGAACATCAAACCAGACTATCGGTTGCATGTGTTCAACGACTCACTTTGTTGATTGTGATTGGAAGAGGCAAAAATGCATTAGTAGTTTCAATGAGCTTGCATCACCCCATATGGTGATTATATATTCGATGGTATCTTAGAGTGTCTTACAAAATGAGATATTAAGCCAATATAAGGGATATCTTTTTTAACAATGATAGATAAGCCATAATTCTGCTAATTTCCAAGAAAATTGTTGATAAGAATTATGAAAATTGTTGAAAATTTCCAAGAATTATTGTTGACACAATTATGAAAAGATATCCCTTATATTGGCTTAATACCTCATTTGTTCAACAACGCATTGCTGCTAATTTCCTGTTTTAAGTAAAACGACTAAGATATTTGTTGACATTCCGATCACAACCGTTGCTCCCGAGTCAGCCTTTAGTGCCTATGGATGTATATTTGATGACTTTCAAAGCTCTTTTTCAAAGGTTATGGTGGAACTTCTATTTTGTGGGAGTGATTGTTAAAGGTTGTCCAAAAAAAACAACCATAAAAAACATTGGAGGTAAACGACTTTTATTTCATTTTAGTTTATTTGTGCTTTGATTACTTTTTGATAATGTGTAGAAATTTGCAAAAGAAAACTTGGAAATTGATATGTTGATTTCAAACGGGTTTGCTAACATTTAATAGAAATTGAATGTATTTTGAATAAACTTTAAATTATATGATCTGTTTAATATGTTGTAATGTAATATTTAGAACTAATTGGTTGTGTTAACGCGTTATATTTGTATATCTGAACTCTGAAGAGGTATTTATGTTGATGAGAATGTGGATAAGCCAATCAAACTTCACGATGATGTTTTTGATTTTTGCGTGTATGACATTTTTTTCTTGAACCTAGTTTTTCCATTACATAAAACTTTGTATTAAATTTCAATTTGAAACTGAGCTTCTCGGTTATAAACTAAGCGAGTTCTAGCACCAATATTATGCTCGCTTTTATATATCCGATCTGCTCGAATTGAAAGCGAACCAAGTTCGAGCAGAGCTTCATGAGCAACTCTAATTACAAAGCTCTTTGCTTGTACACAAACAAAAGCCGAGCCACAATGTAAGTGAAGAACAAGTTTTATGATTGATTATAACTTTGACGGTTTGAGGTAGGCTCTCAGGACACGGTTTCATTTGATTGAAAGCTGCTAATAAGGGTTTGAGAAAATCAACTATGATCACACATTGTTCATCAATGTTGGGGACAAGACACTTATTGTAATTGGCAAGTCTCTATGATAATTATCTGCTATAAGTAGGGCAATAACCTTATACTTTTAGAGTAAGTTGTTTGGGATATAACCTTATACCTTTAATTGATATTAGGTTATGATTTTTTTATTCTAAAGTCTTTGTAGACTAATTAACTCAGCCATGCCTTTTTTTCTGAACATTATTTCATTGTATTGTATGTGTGAATATTATTGTACACCCATTTATTCTAAATTTTGTAATATAGAATTTGGTATTCATAATTTGGTATTCAATCTTGGTTTTTCATATCATAACAAGAGGTTAAATACAAAATAAGATCCTAAGATCAAGGAGAACAAAAAGGAAACAGATAAACTAAACAGGCAACTAAATATGACAGCTAATATATCATAATAATTTCCTTTACTCCCCCTCAAGCTGGAGTGTGGAGATCTCGAACACCTAGCTTGCCAAGAAGATCACATAAAGGCTGAGTTCCCAAGGGCTTGGTAAAAAGATCTGCAATCTGTTGTTTGCTGGACACGTGAAGGGGCAAGATCTCACAGGATTCAACACGTTCTCGGACAAAAAAACAGTCCATTTCCACGTGTTTGGTGCGCTCGTGAAAAACTGGATTGTTTGCAATATGTTTGGCAGCTAGATTATCACAATGAAGAGGTGTAGCATCATGTATGTCAACTGTAAGATCCTTAAGCAGCGAACGAATCCAAAGAATTTCACTAACTGTAGTAGCCATAGCACGGTATTCAGCTTCCGCCGAGGAACGGGAAACTACTGACTGTTTCTTTGTTTTCCAGGATACCGGAGCACCACCCAAAAGCAGCAAATAACCCGTCCGCGAGCGTCTGGTGAAAGGACAACCCAACCAATCGGCATCACAATAACCGACAAGTTGGATTCCACCATCCTTTGGTATAAATATACCTTGACCAAGACTAGATTTTATGTAACGAAGCACGCGAAGAGCTGCATTCATGTGGTTATCTCTGGGATCGGAGACAAATTGGCTTAGTACATTGACCGCATAGGCAATGTCAGGACGCGTGGCCTGAAGATATAACAGTCTCCCGATAAGACGCCTATAATGAGAGGCATCGACCTTGTGACTTTCAAGACATTTATCAAGCTTTAGATTTTGCTCCATGGGAAAACCACTGGGTCGACATCCAAGCTGCCCACAATCAATTAGTATATCCATGGCATATTTATGCTGACTTAGAACAATCCCATCTTCAGTCCGAGCAACCTCAATACCCAAGAAATACTTCAATGGGCCAAGATCCCTAATGCTGAAATTCGTATCCAAATGAGCTTTGGTTCTTTGAATCATATCTTCGTCATTACCAGTAATAACGACATCATCAACATAAATTAAAATTGCCACAAACTTGCTTTCATTTTGATAGGTAAAAAGGGAATGATCAGCATGAGATTGTTTATAACCAATATTTAGAAGCGAGACTGTGAACTTTTGATACCAAGTACGCGAGGCTTGCTTCAATCCGTATAGGGACTTTCTGAGACGACAAACTCTAGATTCTTCTGGATTGGAAAAACCTTGCGGTATCTTCATGTATACTTCTTCCTTTAAATCACCATGAAGAAAAGCGTTATTTACGTCCAATTGGTGTAGTGACCATCCTTTCTTGACAGCAACCGTGATCAGAGTTCGAATAGTAACCAGTTTTGCAACTGGGGCAAAAGTGTCATGGTAATCAATTCCCTCTATCTGAGTAAATCCTCTTGCCACTAGACGGGCCTTATATCTCTCGATCTCGCCATTGGGTTTGTATTTTATTTTGTAAACCCACTTCGAATCGATGGCGTGTTTCCCTTCTGGCAATTGTTCTAACGTCCATGTTTCGTTTTGTTCAAGAGCTTTAATCTCTTGCTGCATGGCATCACGCCAATCTTTATCCTGCATAGCTTCTTTGAAGGATTTTGGCTCATTTGAAACAGTAATGGCCGCTAAAAAAGCTTTGTGAGATTCCGAAAATTTGTTATAAGAAACATAATTGGAAAGAGGATGTACCGTAGAAGAAGTTCGATTGTGCACGGGTTTGGCGTGGTCTATGGATGGTGGTAGTGACACGTTGTAATCTTGTAGTCGGGATGGAGGCACCTTGATCCTTGTGTCCCGTGGAGCCAGAGGGTCAACATGAAATTCTTCAATGGCAATGTTATCCTCGATTTGTGTCTCTTCAATCGGTTCAGTAGTCTCAATGGGTTCGGTTTCCTGATAGAAATCGGACATGGCATTTTCTTCACCATTGTCGTCTTCCATATGCTTGGCATAAACATCTTCATGCCACATGGGGAGCTCAAAAATATCAGAAGTTGGATCCTTGGATTTGAGATAAGCAAATGGAAAATTATTCTCAACAAACTTGACATCACGTGAGACTATCATTTTTCCGTGCTCAAGATCAAAAATTTTGACACCTTTCGTTCCCTGTGGGTAACCCATAAACACTCCCGGTCTTCCCTTGAATTCGAATTTGTCACCTCCTGTCTCTATGCTGCTATAATAGGCTAAACACCCTAAAGTCCGCATGTGTTCATAGTCGGGTTTTTGTCCGAAAATGATCTCATAAGGGGTTTGGTTGTTAATAACCTTAGACGGAAGGCGATTAATGATGTAGACAGCCGCCTCTATGCATTCTCCCCAAAATCTCTTTGGAATGCCCCCGTTGAACATGAGAGCCCGAGCCGTTTCGAGGAGATGTCGATGTTTTCGTTCAACCACTCCGTTTTGTTGGGGTGTATGAGGACAAGTAGTTTCTGACAAAATACCCTCACGCGCATAAAATTCTTTCATGCGGTTGGAAGTGAACTCACCTCCATTGTCACTTCTTATCCGTTTGATGGTTTTTGAAAACTGGGTTTTAACCATTTGGTGAAAGTTTATCAAACAATCACTAGCTTCGCTCTTGTGCCTGATTAAAAAAATCCAAAGAGCCCTACTAAAATCATCCACAATAGTTAAGAAAAAACTTGCATGGGTTGTGGATGGTTTACGATATTTACCCCAAATGTCACAATGAATCAACTCAAAACATTCGGTAGTTTTAATAAAACTCTTAGGAAAAGGAGACCGTGTGTGTTTTGCTTTAGTACACGAATCACAAACATTGTTCTTAAAATTGAAAGAAAATTCTCTTAAAAAAGAAATATGCGATAACTTGGATTCAGATGCATGGCCCAGTCTTGAATGCCAAGTTTTTGCATCAACCTTCGTTGCCATAGCCTTCCTTTCTTGAGCCACCATCCCCATCCGATATAGACCTTCAACGCATTTACCCGTGCCAATCAACTTCCTCGAGTGTAAGTCCTGCATCACGCAAAAATCCGGAAAAAAACTTACAATACATTGTAATTCCTTTGATAGTCTACTAACAGAAAGCAAATTGCAATTGAAGTTAGGAATGTGTAAAACATCTTTGATTTTAATTCCACCAATTAGGGTGCAGTTCCCTTTAGCTTCTACCGGTATACTGTCGCCATTCGGTATCATAACAGGCGCCTCTCGTATGGCTCGAGTGCCATTTTCAAGAGACTCCTGTTTATGTACAATATGTTCGGTCGAACCCGAATCCCAGATCCAATAATCAGGTTCATTACGCTTACCAGCCATGTTTGCTTTACGAGTAGGTTCACCTTCTGTATGCTGCCCACTGCCACCAAGATGTTTCATGAGAGTTTGGTATTGTGCTTCTGTTAGGCCCGCTAGACTGGATTCGGTCTCAACGTGTGCAGCCTTCGGCTTCCCTTTGTCCATCTTACCTTTACTGGACCACCATTCGGGATAGCCTATCAATTTGAAACAGCCTTCCCGTTTATGACCATCTCTCCCGCAGTGAGAACAATGATCAACTTGTCTGCTTCGTTGAAAGCTGGAAGAACCTTCCCGTTGTCCTTGAGTTCTAAACGCAGCCGGCTCCACCTGTGTTTTTCTCATCATGGTGATTTGTTTCTGCTGTTCCTCTTCAGAAGCTAGACGATAGGCCTCTCCAAGTGTGGGAGTGGGCTTGATGGAAAGAACATGAGTTCTTATTGTTGAAAAATCCCTATCGAGACCCATCAAAAACTCATACAATCGTTCTTTGTCCTTGAATTCAGTGAGTCTTTTCCCAATGTTGCAAGTGCAATTTCCACAAGTGCATCGCGGGATGGGAAAGACAGATTGTATCTCATCCCATATCCCACGGAGCTTGGTATAATACGCCGAAACGGACGAATCATCTTGGTGGGTTATTGAGAGAGATTGTTTTAACTCATAGGCTCGAGGCGCACTCTCCTTCCCGAACCTTTCCTTCAAGTCATTCCATATTTCAGAGGAGGCGTTAGCATACTTCACACTCCCCCTGATGTCTTTATCCATCGCTGTCGTGAGCCATCCAATGATCATGGCGTCACAACGCATCCACAGCATGTAGTTGGCTGCCGCCTTTTCTGGTTTAGGGATCGTACCGTCCACGAATCCCATCTTGTTCTTTGCAAACAGAAAGTTTGTCATCTCCTTCGCCCAGTCACTATAGTTTCCGTCGGTTAAGGTTTCATTGACGTGCATCTGTTTGGGTAAGTCAGAAGGGGATAAATAATAGGGTGAGTTGGCGTCGATGGCTTCATTCTTGCCACTGCCGCTGGATTTATCTCCGGCCATCTTAGGTTACGAGCGGTGGTTCTTGAGAACCCGCTCTGATACCATATAGAATTTGGTATTCAATCTTGGTTTTTCATATCATAACAAGAGGTTAAATACAAAATAAGATCCTAAGATCAAGGAGAACAAAAAGGAAACAGATAAACTAAACAGGCAACTAAATATGACAGCTAATATATCATAATAATTTCCTTTATGTAAATCATTTTCTTTGTTAAATTATATTTACATGGCACATGGCTACCATGAATTTTATCCAAAAAAATATCCAATTCTTGTTCTACACAGGGGTAATATCGTAAATTTATAAGCTCCAGCTTGAACATACGTGGAGCCACGTGGGTGACAAAGAGTACATTTACGCGTTTCTTCATCGATCATAATTCAGATCTATTTATTATGGTCATGAATTTGAATATTTTAAATATACATTTTGCCCCCATGAACTTTGATTTTAGTTTAATATACATTTAATGAGTATGCCATTTAGCTTTCAAATAAAAAAAATAAAAATACATACAGGTATTACTTAAATCATACTTTATCTTTTTCTCTTACAATATTTGTAATTTCAATGAAAGAACCATCACATTTAACTCAAATGGTAAGAGGTTGTAAAGTAGGTTTGATTCAGTTATGTTGCTTAACCGTTACAGCACCGAGCTTGTTATGAAAAATTATTTTACCACAACCATAATCGAATAGTTGGTTAATCATATATCAATTTACAGTCAATTATGGGTCGGCTTAGGTCAAGTTAGGTTAATTGTACAATGTAAAATTTTCCTCTTTTTTTTCTAGTTAAAATGGTTCGGTTATGAATTTTTGAAGCTGAAATGTGACGATTTCAAGCTTGTTTATGGTGTTTTAAATTTCAAGTTGGCCTAACAATTTTGACACACCAATCACCATCTCAAAATTAAGTTGATATGGGTCGTTCTTTTTAATTTTGGGTTGATATGGATGGTTATTTCTCATAGAGCGGGTCATAGTGAGTTGATTGAAACCACCCTTTCAAATGAAATGAGTCAAAATTGGTTGATGTTTTTTTTTTCAAACGGGTAAGAAACTTTCAAGCTATATTATAGACGACTACAACATAAATTTAAATATTCAAAGTTGGAAATTAAGGTATAAAATTTGGAAAAAAAACAAGCATTGAAGGTTCAGTTAAAGCCTGTTAACTAAGACACATTAATCATGACAATTTGTTTGATTCTGGTTACTTTTGGTTAATATGTTTCAGTTAACGGTCCGGTTTTTCTTATCTATAAGCAGTGTTGTAAAAATCGTTAGTCGCTAGTCGGGCAGTGGGGTGAGGATTAGCGATTAGTCGAGACTAATGGGATTAATTGGATCGAACTTTAATGTATATTTCAATTTTATATATACATGCACACATTTTTATATGTAATTTTCAGTTTTATACATACATTAACACATTTTGGTCAGAAATTGACTTGAATCTCACCTGAAACCACTGGTTTTTGTTAGAATCTTGCCAGATCGAAACCACTAATTTTGGTCGTAATGTAATCGGAAACCGCTAATTTTAGTCAGAATCTCGCCGGAAACGTTGATTTTGGCCGAATTTGACCATTGTCCGATTAGCCCAAACTTAATCAGTGAAGGGGGACTAGTGATTAATCAGGAATTAGTCGGCGCCTAGTTGGGATTTTCGCAACACTGTACGTAAGTCTATAACTAAATATTCAAGGATTAAAATAGAATTTCATACAAACACAAGGATGCAAACTATAACATCAGCCGACAGAAATTACTGGTACCCAAGTTATCCACCGTTGGATTATGTTATCCTATTCGAGAATGACTAGGATTATTAAACTCCACAAGAAAAATAAAAAATGTAAAAATAAATCCATACACAAAAAATAAGGACAAATTCTCAATTTCTTGAATCACAATATCGAAACTTTTAATATCAACACGTATACAACAAGCACATTACTCAACAAGCAACAATATCAAGTGCACCTTTTGATATAACACCTTTGACTATCACCACAAAATCACATCTTCAATATTTTCATCTTTACAAAGAATCAGAGATTGAATAATAATAATATTATTATGGCTAAGATTTTAAGTAATGGGTATAAGTTTTCTGCATGTAATAATAATAATAATCATGGGTTTGGTTGTAATAAGTTTGATCATTTGGCTCCGGTAATGATAAAGATGCCGGTTAATTCAAGTTTCCGGTCAAAGTCAACGGTCAACGGTGAGTTATTTGGCCGGAGAAGGGTTGGTATCATAGCAGCTGCTGCTTCTGAATCTAAGGTATGTTTTATTTAAGTTATTTTGTTGTTCGTTTGTCTTCTGTCTTGATGTAAATATTATATATTATTGTAATTTATGACATTTAATTTAAAGTTAAGGGTTTCATAGTAAAAAAATTATTATAAACATTGTTTGGGATTGTATTTGAAAAATGTTTATTAGCTTATTAGTGTTTTTAAAAAGTCATTTTAAAAAGTCAAAGTTAAAATGTGTTTTAACAATTCAAAAAAAAATTTATTTTAGCTTTTTGAAATGTTTAAAAGACAGTTTTTTAAAAGCACTAAATCCTGGTTTTTCAAAATGAAAAGTAAATAAGTCAATAAGAATTTTTCAAACTCAATCTCAAACATGCTCTTAAAGTGAATTAGTAAGCATTTATGGTTTATAATTGGGGTGTAAACTAGCCGAGATGCATGTGATGCATGTGAGGTGATTGAGATCGGCTAGTTAAAAACTTGAGTTGGGCCTAGCTTAAATGAGCCCAAACCTATCCTTCAAAATAAGGAAAATAGTTCTAGGTGACTCGCCAATCTAAATGAGCCTATTATTTATCTAAATTTTGTTTAATATACTAAATATATGCATAAATAAATAGTTGTTATAAAATAAGTAACTAATGTTATATGTAAAAGTTAAAAATAGTTATATGTAAAAAAGTAACTAAAATATATTAAGTAGGTATAAATATTAAAATAATTATTTAATGTAAAAGTTAAAAATAGTGTTATATGTAAAAAAAGTAAATAAAATATATTAAGTAGGTATATATATTAGTAAAGTAATTAATAAATAATAAGCGAGTCGAGCCCGAGTGGTGCTCCAGCTTGAAATACTACTTACAACTCACGAGAGCTCAAGTGTTAAAAATAGAGCTCGATACGAGCCGGACACGAGCTTGAAAATCTACTCGCTTGAGATGAGCTGGGCTAATCAATATAAATTATTTGTTTTTCACCAAAAACATGTGAACTTGTGTTACAAAATACTGAAATATGTATTTACTGTTTTACTTTTACCATGTTTATATAACCAAAAAAAGAAGAAACTTGTATGATATGCTATTCTTTCTTGTTGTTGTTTAGTTAAAATAATTTGATTCATTTTCTTGTTTTTACATTTTGCAGTTCTTGAAAAATACATAATAATAATAATAATAATAATAATAATAATAATAATAATAATAATAATATAACCAAACTAACCATGCAAATGTTGTGTTTTTAACTTATTTTTTGCAATTATTAGCGATTAAATATGTTTAAATTTGGATTTACCAGATGGGTATAATTAGCATTGGCAAATCATTAAAATGGTGGGAAAAAGGACTTCAACCAAACATGAAGGAAATAACAGGTGCAGAAGATCTTGTTGAATCACTTCTAAAAGCCGGTGATAAACTAGTAGTTGTCGATTTTTTTTCGCCTGGTTGCGGTGGCTGCAGAGCTCTTCACCCTAAGGTTTGTCACAAGTTCAAATCATTTTGTTCGTCATCTTTCGTTACCAGTGGCGGAACTTGAACTGTTAAATAGGAGGGGCCGAAAATATTAAAAACTAATATTAAGTTATAACACATAAAATAAAGAGTAAACTGTGGTTTTCGTCCTGTGGTTTATCCAAATCTGCGTTTTTAGTCCAATAGTTTCAAATTTGCGATTTCCATCCCCGTGGTTTCACTTCACCTGCAATTAAACCCGAATTTTATTAACCCCGTTAAGTCTGGCCGTTAAACCCATCGGCCTACCCTTCACGTGAGGGGCAGTTTTGTCATTTTTTCCCAACTACACCCCAGTCCCTCACGTGAGGGGGGGGGGAGCGGCTTGCGAATTACGACTGGGGTTTATTTGGGGAGAAAAAGGACAAAAATGCCCCTCACGTGAGAGGCACGCTAATGGATTTAACGACCAGGCTTAACGGGGTTGATGAATCGGGTTTAATTGCAAGTGAGATGAAACCATAGGGACGAAAATCGCAAATTTGAAACTATTGAACTAAAACCGTAAATTTAGATAAACCACAGGGACGAAAACCGCAGTACACTCTAAAATAAACCAATATTTTTCATCAAATAAAAATCATAAATCCTAAAAAAATATCTTTTAGTTGGTTTGGTATGAGCTATCAAAACTCATATATTACAACTTCTAAGCCCAAAAATACTATTGGAAGTATATGTGATATATTTATCGAAAATATATGGGCTAGCCGAAAACCGGGGGGGGGGGGGGGGGGGGCGGGGAGCCCTTCTCGCTCCTTAAAAGTTCCGTCCATGTTTGCAACACATTTTTCTTATTATTATTCTTTGGTTTTACAGTTATGTCAGTTAGCAGAGATGAATCCAGATGTACAGTTTTTGCAAGTGAATTATGAAGAGCATAAATCCATGTGTTATAGCCTCGGTGTCCATGTACTTCCGTTCTTTCGGTTTTATCGAGGGGCCGAGGGTCGGCTTTGTAGCTTTAGCTGCACCAATGCTACGGTCCGTCTCCGTTTTATTACCATTTATTCATTTTAAACTTTTAGTAACGATTACAAATTTATAATTTATAAACTATACAGATTAAGAAGTTTAAAGACGCGTTAGCGAAACACAAGCCCGAACGATGTAGTTTAGGCCCGACAAAAGGTTTGGAGGAGAAAGAGTTGGTGGCACTCGGGGCTAACCGGGATCTTTCCTTTGTGTATGATCCAAAACCCGAGCACCCGCAAAAGGAAGTTGCGCCTCCACCGTTGGCACCAGTGCCAACGGTTGCAGAGGTAGGTTCAGGCTTGGGAACTGGGTCGCCGAGCCTGCCTCTGCCTTTGCCTATTCCGTTGAAGTCAACATTGGTGGCTTCCGGGAGGTGAGTTTGGTGTATGCTTAATGTTTGGCGTTTAATTTGTATTATGTTGCGGATGTGTAAATAGTACGAAGGTGTAGCCGCAAGCGTGTGTGTGTGTTCGTCTGTTCGCCCATTTTTTTTTGTGGCGTTTAGAAGTTTAAATTTCGTGTTTAATATGTGTATTGAGTATATGAAACAATGTGGCATTGTTTCATTTTTAAGTTAAGTTTTGTTTGGTTTTCACTTAAAACATAGCGCGGATTGGTTTAGTTCAGTTAATCGGTTTCGTTGACGTATGTAACCAAAAATCCGACTTGGTATGGTTAATCTGGGACTATAACCAACTCGAGACCGCATGGTTTAAGAAAAAAGAATATTCGGTTCGGTTATAGGTCCCAATTCATTTGTGTGTGGGGGGGGGGGGGGGGGGGTTTCTTTGTTCGGTTGAGTAAATGCCAAAAACTTTTATGTTTTGTGACAGCGATAATGAATGTATGAAATCGCCTTTTACCATTGGGTTATCCCGAATACTCGGATTCAATGGTTATCCCGAATACTCGGATTCTTATTCGTTCGTTGGTCGTTAAAAAGATTATGTTACGAAACATTATGTATTTTATTGTGTTATGAAAGGTTTATGACTTATATAACATCAAATTACTTGGTACACTATATATAAATAAAATACACAACTTAGAATTGTACTTGTATGAAGTACTACTAAATTTCATATTTAATCAAAACAAGTCATTAGTAAACAATGTTTTAGTTGAAGTTAAAAGGGTTACAGCTCATTTTTTTATAACAGTTTTTATTGAACCAAAACTAGCAAAAACTAGCAAAGAAAAAAAAACAGTTACATTGCAAGAAGAGGTTTTTAAGTCACTCGGTCCAGCCCAACTAATAATACTTTTACTGTATCTCTATATGTAATCCATGAAAACGAGTAAATAAGGAGAGTCGAAAATGAGATCTTTTCGGCTATATTCCGAGCCCGCCAGATGATCCACCACGCAGAGGAAATATACCATGAATTAATTTCCGCTTCTTACTAGTAAAATGAAAGCGTGTTGAGCCATATCAAGTTACAACTCATTTGCTTATATATTAGCTTTGGCGGTTTAATCTTTTTTTAATTAAATATAAATATAGAAGACTTGATATAATATGTTATAATATGTAAACATAATATTTCTTAAGTATATATAATACTTAAGTATATATAATATTATTTTTTGGAAAAATCCACATCCCACGTTTACATGTTTTTGTTTATGAATTTGTAATATATAAGAGACAGATCTATGTTATGTTCAGACATGTAATGAGGTAAAAACCTCACTAACTTTACATTTTCACTCATATACTTTACCCATGTTTATATAAAAAGTTCCAATTTTATATTAACCTCTACATAATTTGAGTTATACTCTTTATACTCTTGGCAATTATACTCTTTATACTCTTGGCAAATGAAGTTAACGCTATATTTTCTTAACTTGTCGCAAATTTTTATTTTACAATCATATGAATAAGAACAAAAATCTCACTTGAATATCTCCTTTATAACTTGAAATCGAGTCTAATTTCAGAAATATTACTTACATTTTAACTCTTTTAATAATTACATGAAACTACATAATCATAAATCTAAAAAGAAAATAAGTATTTGACCATTATATCATAACAGTAAATACCAAAATCAGTGGCTTAAAACATAATCATAACTAATTTTTTTTCTATACAATAATTTATTGAAAACATAATTGCCTTCAAAGCGTATCAACCCTCCTCAGACCCTACTATAGCTTTGCTATTGGTGGGATATACTGAGTACGATGATGATGATGATGATGATGAAAGCGTATCAACCCCGATAATAGTCTTTGTTTGGTTTCTCTCTCCTAGCGTCTCCAATTGATCGTTCTGGATGGGCGAATACCTTGTGGATGAAATGATGAACATGCTGAGTTGGGTAATAGATTTTATAGTAGCGGTTATCATATAAATGAAATTAACATTCAAACAATACGAATCGAAGATAAAAAAATAAAGGACACAGTGGCAAACCAGAAATCTAGTAATTACGCTACGTAATTACACTATATCAGAAAAACTAACTAAAGTAACTTAATAACGTTATAGAATTTACAAGTAGCATAGTCTTGTTGCATTACAATTTTATAACTTGTACGTAGTGTAATTTTATTACTCTAGTTATAGTTTTTGATATAGTATAATTATACTATATGTAATTACTAAATTATCATCGCGTGTTTTTCTTTTTTCTCTTCTTCGTGCACTTCACACAAGTTTTTTAGTTTATATTTAATCCAACTCCAAGATTTTATAAGAACCTATGAATGAAAACATTGGAACTATATATATTCGTCATTTGCATATATTAATATAGTACACAACTTATAAATTAGTAAATTACTAATTAAACATCTTAGAATCCAAATTCATATTTATTTTGTCCCCGCCATAGAACAACCCAACTAGAAAAGACTATTTTTATAAATCCTAGGATTCGAGTTCATTTGAAAAGATTAATTCAAATACATAAATTGCTTGAAATGTTTGAATATTAAAGAAAATTGCGTGCAGGGATGAAGCATAGTGAGGGCCCGCCCTCCTTTTTTTTACTCGGTGTGTAAATTTTTTTTTTTTTTTCAAAAATTGTATACATAATTTAAATTTATCTGTTTTTGGCAAAAAAAAAAAAATTAAGCCCCCTCTGGACTTTTTATCCAAGCTTCGTTATTAATTGCATAACAACTTCAAATTCCAATGTCACTTACAAAGAGTCTAACATGAGAAGCAGAAAGAAGAATGTAGCCAAAGACAACTTGCCGATGCGCATAACGGCTATGATCTTATGGACGTATGGCCGTTTGTTGCCGGCAAGTCATCCTTGGCTACACCCTAAACAATTCTGAATCCACCATGTTAGACCACGAGTGAACCTGTGAATCCTCACAAGAAGGTGATGAAATGGGAGTAAGTGATAAGAGTGTGAATGGGGGTATTTATATGGAATTCCGTGTTTTAAGTAACAATAAATATATTAATTAATTAAGTAAAAACAAAAACTATATTTTCCAAATACCTTTTTTTCTCACTTTTATTATTATTTAGTATAACATTTAGTGTTACCGTATCACATATCACTATCATCTACTAAAAGTATAAATAACATGTTTTATAAAACTATTTATAATGGTTTAACTAAAATGTGAATAACGTCTCGTTATATCACTGTCACGTAAGTGTAAAGACTCGCAATAAATTTCTCTTAAAAATATGTAATGATTTAACTAAATAACAACTATTTTTAGTATTTTATTCTGAAAAATGCATGTTGAATGCATTGTTAACAGCGATTTGTACTGTCATAGTAAAAAAATAGCTTGCTAATGGTAAAAGAACACCTACGTAATGGAAATAATATATAAGTTGTATTGCATTTTGTTATTTATAAATTTTTGAGTAAGTTTCGTCTGTGAATTTTCCAATGTTGTTGAGACCGGACCGGACCGGACCGGTTCCACCGGGATTCGGTCCACCGACCGGTCTGGTTATGTGCAGTTCGCTCGGCTCCCAGTGAACCGGCCTGTCCGAACCAGTTCACCGGTTCGACCGGAAACCGGACCAGTTGAACCAGTTTTCTATGAAAAAAGTATTTTTTTTCTAAAAACTGTTTTTCGGCCTTTCCCGTCATTTTTCCCCCGAAATTGTTCGGCCGGTCCGATCGGTTTGACCGTTTGAACCGGTGACCCGGTAACCTGTCCGGTTCGACGTCCGATCCGGTTATGAAAACATTGGAATTTTCTCAAAAAATCAACATACATGTGTCAATTCAAACTTTTGGCCTTTTGGATAGTTAACGTAACAATTTTTAACACTTTTCGTCTCTATGTTACTGATCCTAACGTTTATGTTAACTCACAACCTTTTGTTACTTCCTCACGGCTCACGTTAGGGCATTATCATCTTTTGAAGTGATTGTCAACAATAGGCCTAAAGTTTTCATTGACCACTTTTACATCCTCTTTCATGTTATCGTGATCCATCGTATAATCTAACTCCTCATCATCTATTTCGCTAACAATATCAAAGATTTTATAATCACCACACTCAAAGTCTTCTTGGTCTTGATTTTCGAGTTATAGTTTTCTTCTACAATGAGTAATCTGTTGGCCGATTTGTAGGACCAACATAATGTGATACAAAGAAAGAAAGGTGTTAATAAGTTTAACCCTTTGCAGATATTCAAACAAGCTTTTCACAAAGGTGCGGCTTGTACCAAAATCCAAATATATTTCTAAAACCTAAAAAGTGGTAAAATAAAAGACCATGCCACATGGATTACCTAAAGATTGGTGTAAAAATCGTTGAGTGAATTTTATTTTAAGCCATTTGGCAAGAATACGTTATATGTTTGTTAGGCCATGTGTAGTGGAGGGGCTACATTGAGGGGCGATTTTTTACATGTGACGCCGTGTTAGCATGGCGATTTTCATTTTAGGGTGTAGTGGTTTGTAGCCCAAAATCACCCACAAAATCGTAGGGGGAAGGGGGTGCGGATGGCGACGTTGAGGCGGTTTTTTTCCCAAAATCGCCCCACTACACATAGCCTTAGATGTTAAAGTCGTTGTATTGAAAAATTGAGGAGTGGAATTAACTAATTGAAACTTATAAAAATGAAGTTTGAAAATTTCTAGTATAGAAAAAGATGTTGGATTAATTTTTATTATGGGTCACAAGTCGGTGAACCGGGCCTAAGAGGTTTTAACAAGTCGGTTAAAGTCTAAGGGGTATTATGAAACATTCCATATGCTTGGTGGCCAAATTCACCTTGTTGGCCAAGTTGACCTTGTTGCCCAAGTGCACCTTGGTGGCCAAGTTGAGTGGTGACCAAATATTATGCTTGGTGACCAAGTTGGGTTACTAGTATAAATAGATGTACAAAGTTAGTGTTAGAAACAACACAACAACAAACACAACAATCACCATCATCACTACCAAAGTTATTGTAATAAGTTTTTTGAGTTATATTTTCTGGTTATAATATAAGTCGGTTATTTATTAGTTGTGCGTTAATTATCGTTTATCATTCTTGAATTGGTATCAGAGCTCGGTTCAAGAACGCGATAATTAACAGCCAACAAAGAAGGTGTCTCGATCGAACAAGTTGGTTTGATTTCCTGAAGAAGTTGTTATCGTGGTTGATCGAACATGTTGATTTGATCTCCCAAAGAAGTTGTTGTCATTGTCGATAGCATAGTTCGTTCAGTTGTTACTTTATTGAAACAAGTTGGGTTTGAGTAGCCATGGGTGACACGACTCCACCGCCGCCGCCAAAGGGGAAAGAGAACGGGCCATCTTCCGTTCAATGTCCAATGTTAACTACAACGAACTATACCGTGTGGGCTATGAGGATGAAAGTAGTCCTAGGAGTTCACAAAGTTTGGGGCACCATTAACTTGCGTGTCTTTGATGAAGACAAAAAAGACATGGCTATGGCCTTGTTGTTTCAATCCATACCCGAAACCTTGATCATGCAAATTGGAGATCAAGAAACTGCTAAAGCCATGTGGGATTCAATTAAAACCCGACACTTAGGTGCCGAACGGGTTAGAGAAGCACGTCCCCAAACCTTGTCAATGGAATTTGACAATATGAAGATGAACGAAATAGATTCCATAGATAACTTTGCGGGCAAGTTATCGAGCATTGCCTCGAAATCCGCAGCTCTCGACGAAGTTATAGATGAAGCAAGGTTGGTAAAGAAGTGTCTCAAAAGTCTCCCAAGATCGAAGTATATTTAGATGGTTGCTTCGCTTGAGCAAGTGTTGGATCTCGATAAAACGGGATTTGAAGATGTTGTAGGCCGACTCCGAGCCTATGAGGAGCGAATCCGAGAAGAAGAAATTCAAGGGGGTGACCAAGGTAAACTTTTATTCGGTAAATATGATTCATCAAGTCATAGAAGTTTTAAATCTAATGGGGGACGAGGACGAGGAGGTCGAGGTCGCGGTCGAGGCCGTTTCAATGGCCAATACCGAACCCCTAGTACCGAACAAGGGTCATCAAGTCGGGAAAAAGTAAGGGTGAAGAAAGATCGGTCAAAGATTTTATGTTACCGATGTGACTAGTTTGGTCACTTTACATCCGGTTGCCCGGACCGAGTTCAAAAGGGTCAAGAAGCAAACGAAACTGAAGCCCGTGAAATTTTTGATGATGCGGCGTATATGCATCAAGTTGTGCTCTTAAATGAACAAAACCTAATACCAAAGAAATACGAGACCGAGCGGGTCGAAGATGATGTATGGTATTTGGATAATGGGGCAAGTAATCATATGACGGGAAACCGATCATATTTTTTAGAGTTAAACGAGAACATAACCGGGAGGGTTAAGTTCGATGATGGGTCATTTTTTCAAAACAAGGGAAAAGGCTCAATTCTTTTCCAAGGAAAATCGGGTGACCAAGACTTGCTAACCGAGATTTATTATATTCCGGAGTTAAAAAATAATATAATAAGTCTCAGTCAAGCAACGGAATCCGGATGTGACATTCGGATGAAACACGATCTTCTGATCATGTACGATGAGAACAGGAGGTTACTCATGAAGGTCAAGAGATCCGGAAACCGACTCTACAAAATACGAATGAATATTGGAGCTCCCGTGTGTTTGCAATCGAAGATTGAAGATGATGCATGGCGTTGGCACGCAAGACTTGGGTACATCAATTTCGAGTTAATGAAATCGATGGCTAAGAAGGATCTTGTACGAGGTTTACCACATGTTGAACACGAAAATCAGTTGTGTGAATCGTGCTTGGTGGGTAAACAAACGAGGCGTTCGTTTCCGGCTACATCCTCGTTTAGAGCATCCCAACCTTTGGAGTTAGTTCATGGTGACTTGTGCGGTCCAATAACCCCATCCACTATCTCGAGTAATAGGTATGTCTTTGTTATTATAGACGATTACTCACGATACATGTGGACGTTTTTATTGAAAGAAAAAGGTGAAGCGTTTGAAAGTTTTAAGTGGTTTAAAGCCCTGATCGAGACGGAGGTGGGTTTACCAATGAAAACTCTCCGAACCGATAGGGGAGGAGAATTCACTTCACGTGATTTCAATAGGTTCTGCGATGAAAGTGGAATTATTCGGCATTTAACCGCCCCGTACACGCCACAACAAAATGGCGTGGTAGAAAGGCGAAACCAGACTTTAATGGGGATGGTGCTGAGTATTCTAAAGGCGATTCATGTACCCAATTATATGTGGGGAGAAGCGGTCCGACATTCAACCTTTTTAATCAATCGGGTCCCAACCCGGGCCTTGGTTGATCAAACTCCATATGAACGGTTCAAGAAAAAGAAACCGATTACTGAACAAGTTCGAGTATTTGGGTGCATGGCGTATGCTAAAGTTGATAGTGTACATCTAAAGAAAATTGATGATAGGTCAAGAAAGCTCGTTTATCTCGGGTCAGAGACGGGTTCAAAAGCATACCGTCTCTTCGATCCGAACACCCAGAAAATTGTTGTTAGTCGGGACGTTGTGTTTAACGAAGACAAAGGGTGGAATTGGGTAAAGAAAGTCGAGAAAAAATGACTACGAGTCGGGTATGTTTTCTATTGTTTGGGGGGGTGCGGTTGACAATGGAACTGGTCAAATCGAAACCACCATTGAAGAAACGTCTGGAAGCAACCCGGGTAGCCCAAGCTTTGAACCTGCATCATCAGTTCAACCTGAGTCCAACGACTCAACCGAACCAAGTCATATCGGGCCTAATTCCTCAACCCGCTCTCAAGTTCAGTCGACGAGTAATGGGTCACAGGTCCATTTGGGTGAAAATGAGGCCCAAACGGGTCTAAGACGTTCAACCCAAGTCTCGATTTTACCAAGAAGATTACAAGAATATTATGTGTTACATATTGACTCTGACTATGAGCAATTGCTTCTTACAGCAAGTGGTGAACCGAGTAGCTATTTTGAGGCTAAGTCGAACCAAGAATGGGTTCGTGCTATGAATACCGAGATCGATTCGATAAACAAGAATGAAACATGGAAGTTAGTCGAACTTCCAAAGGGTGCAAAATGTATCGGGTTGAAGTGGGTGTTCAAAATCAAACGAAATGCGGATGGAACGATAAACAAGTATAAAGCTCGTTTAGTTGCAAAGGGTTACGTGCAACAACCCGGGATTGACTTTGATGATGTTTTCGCCCCGGTAGGCCGAATCGAGACCGTTCGGCTACTAATCGCATTGGCTGCATCTAACGGGTGGGAAATCCACCATCTTGATGTAAAGACAGCATTTCTACATGGTGAATTGAAAGAAGTTGTGTTCGTTTCTCAACCCGAAGGATACGAGAAAAAAGGCGAGGAGGCAAAAGTTTACAAGTTGTCAAAGGCCTTGTACGGGTTAAGGCAAGCTCCCCGAGCTTGGAACACAAATCTCGATAACATCCTACGAGACATGAAGTTTCAAAAATGTTCCAAGGAACAATCGGTTTACCGAAAGACGGATGGGAAACATTTTTTGATCGTAGTCGTGTATGTGGATGATATATTTGTGACAGGTACAAGCTCGAGTATAATTTCCGATTTCAAAAAGGGTATGGCGACCAAGTTTGAGATGTCGGATCTCGGGAAGTTGACCTACTATCTCGGAATCGAAGTAGTCCAATAAGAGGACGAGATAGTAATTACACAAGAAGGATACACCAAAAGGATTCTAAAGGAGACCGGTATGCAAAACTGTAATCCGTCTCAAGTCCCGATGGATCATGGTGTGAAATACTCAAAAGCCGAGAATGAAGTCGAACTCGATGCAACCGAGTATCGAAAGGTAGTGGGTTGCTTACGGTATTTATTACACACTCGTCCGGATATGGCGTACTCTGTGGGTATTGTTAGTCGATATATGCAAAGCCCACGAGAATCTCATGGTATGGCAATACGACACCTATTGAGATACTTGAAGAACACGACGAGTTATGGGATCAAGTACGGGAAGAATGGATCCAAACGACTTGTCGGGTATAGTGATAGTAGTCACAACATAGATGAGGATGATGGTAGAAGTACCACGGGGCACGTGTTTTATTACGGGCAATCTCCAATTACATGGTGCTCACAAAAGCAAGCGACAGTTGCACTCTTATCGTGTGAAGCCGAGTACATGGCGGCTTCAGCAGCTGCATGTCAAGCTGTATGGCTCCGAGAGTTGTTGAGCGAGTTGACTGGAGAAGCATTACAGAAAGTTATGTTGAAAGTTGATAACACGTCTGCAATAGCCCTCGCGAAAAATCCGGTTTTTCACAACCGAACAAAGCATATAAAGTCTCACTTTCATTTTATCCGAGATTGCTACAATGACGGCGAGGTCGATGTTGAGCACATTAGCGGGAAAGAGCAACGAGCCGATATCCTCACTAAAGCACTCGCAAGAATCAAGTTCACGGAGATGCGCGAGTTACTTGGAGTTGAAGACCTTACTAATCCGGATCAGAAATTAGGGGGGTGAATGTTGGATTAATTTCTATTCCGGGTCACAAGTCGGTGAACCGGGCCTAAGAGGTTTTAACAAGTCGGTTAAAGTCTAAGGGATATTATGAAACATTCCATATGCTTGGTGGCCAAGTTCACCTTGTTGGCCAAGTTGACCTTGTTGCCCAAGTTCACCTTGGTGGCCAAGTTGAGTGGTGACCACATATTATGCTTGGTGATCAAGTTGGGTTACTAGTATAAATAGATGTACAAAGTTATTGTTAGAAACAACACAACAATCACCACCATCACTAACAAAGTTATTGTAATCAGTGTTTTGAGTTATATTTTTGGTTATAATATAAGTCGGTTATTTATTAGTTGTGCGTTAATTATCGTTTATTATTCTTGAAAAGAAATGATTGTGTATAGATGTTTAGATTTAACTAACGTGGTAGATAATACGACACGTTAATTTGCAAGTGTTTAAAATGTCTGGTGTTTAGATACTTATTAAAAAGATTTTATTTTTCACACAGAGTCATCCGTTGCATTGGTATCAGTATCTATAGAATCCTTCATAGAAGGGAAAGGTCAAGATGAGGCGGAGTGTATTTGTGAAAACAAGTGATTTGAGTCTGAGTGGTAGTGACATAGGCAGTCGCAGAGAATCCTTGAACCATGTGCCCATGGACTCGCAAACCAAAGATCCAATATCCGACTTGCATTGTTTGCATGGGTGTGTTTCTGTGCTGTCCACAGCCGCAATTGAGCAATCTCATGTTACATTTATTTTGGGACCTAGCTCCTTTGTTTTATTATATTTAAATAACCATCACTTATGTAACAGATCCATAAGACTGTTATGTATGGTGGGAGGCATCAAAGCCCCTCCATCATGTCACGTCAGCACCACATGAGCATTGAGGGTATCGAATTCTTTCTCCATAACGTCACGCTGTGGTTTAAAACCCCTTGGGCGTCCCAATATATATATACATATATATGTATGTGTGTGTGTATGAGAGGAAGACAAACACATGGCCCCACCACCACTTCCTTAGGCGTCCATCATTGTGAAGCAACCCACCCCCACCCCCACCCAAGGCGCCCATCTGCGGTGTGCAGGGGCATCAAAACCCCAATGGAGCCCCCATTGGCACCCATAGCGAGCTGTCTAATAGATTTGTGTTTTTCTTATAGGTTCGGTATTTTTTGGTGTGTGATCGAGTTTATTACAATTCAACATTAAAGTTTTCAGGTAGGGTTGTGTCTGACTTTCTTATAAGAAATCGTTATTAAGTCGACTTATTTAGCATATGCACAGTAGAGTCATGAGTTTTTCTTATGAGTTCGGTATTTTTTTGTTGTTTTGAGTTTTACACTTCAACGTTAAAGTTTTCGGGTTTGGCTTTGGCTTCGCCTTTGGCTTTCTTGTATGAAATCGTCAATAAGTCCTAAATGAGTGAATGTGCAAATTCAACACAGCCGATACAAAACTCTAAACATAAACATTTAGTTGTAATCAAGTTTGAGCGTATTACAATTACACATAATTTATAAATGATCAAGCAAAAACTAGCTTGATTTTTAACTCATATTATGTTTGAGATTTAAATTCAAAGATGGATGATTATTGATGATTTAGGAGGGTCGTCATGAGGGCTAAAATTCGAACATGTTGGAGGGTCGTTGTTGTTGAAGCCTTGCCACTTGGTTCGATGGTGTTGGAGTTGACAATCGACGGTCAAGGAAGAGGCAAATGGCATAACTCAGAAGGCTAAAGGCGCAAGTAATCGGAAACTAGGTTTTCTTTTTTTAATTTTTAATTGTTTTTTGAATTTCAAGTTGCATTTATTTATTATCTAGATTTTATATGTTAATTGGGTTATTGACACGCTTTTAACTAAAATCTGGGCTCTATATAATATAATGTTTGAGTCAATTGTTCAATTCAGTTGAGTTTAGTATTTTGCAATTTATATTTTCTTTAAATATTTTGTATAAAAAAGGTTATTTACTAAAAATATCAACTAAAAGTTTCATAAGGCTGAGGTGTGTGGAGCGCTAGGAAGGGCGCAAGAGGCCAGACGATCGCGCCCCGGGGCGCGATCGTCTGGCCTCTTGCGCCCTTCCTAGCGCTCCACACACCTCAGCCTTATGAAACTTTTAGTTGATATTTTTAGTAAATAACCTTTTTTATACAAAATATTTAAAGAAAATATAAATTGCAAAATACTAAACTCAACTGAATTGAACAATTGACTCAAACATTATATTATATAGAGCCCGGGGCGCGAGCACCACACCACCGAGGCGCGAGAGGGGCGCGAGAGCGGAAAACGATGCAGGCGCCAGGGGGCTCGCGGGAGCTGTTGCGCGTGAGGGTGCTTGGGGAATGGTGAAAGAGCCGTTGGAGGCTTAAATGTGAATAAAAAAAAAAAATTTTTCCTCTATATATATCACAATACATATCACAAATATATCCACAAACGGACTAAAACTAGTTCGTCTGGAGCGTACAGCACTTCCGCCGGGTCGGATTGCCGGGTTGGATTCGACCTAAAGTTTGCGGGGGAGGAAACGTCTTCACCGCCGAGGAGGCGGCCATTGGGAAGGGACGCCAGGGGGAAAAAACCGGCTGAGGGGGAAGCCGTAAACATCAACGATCTTGTTGAATCCCTCAATAAATTCAACAAAACCATGGAGGTGGTCTCTATTGACAAAAAGGAAAAAAAAGAATGAGAGATTTGGACTTCCTTGCAAGAGACTTCAGCCACCTAAATCCGGTCGACCAAATGCTGATGGAAAAACAAAAGGAACGTATCCGGAAGAGGTTGATCGAAGAAGACGAAGCCGAATAATAAGAATAATGTTTTTCTTTAGTACTTTAATTTTTTTTTATATATTAATGTGTTTTTTTAATTAATGTGTGTTTTTTTAAATAATTTATTGTTTTTTTAATAATACGTTTTTTTAATACATCTATAAAAAAATAAAAAAATAAACCGCTCGCGCCCCCTCTCGCGCCCCTCCACACCATGGCCCGGGGCGCTATCCCCACTACCAACACCCATCTTATCAAGTTTCTCTCTCTGCCACACGTCACAATATTATTGGCTGGCGCCCCCACTCACGCCCCCTCTCGCGCCCCCCACACCCCTCAGCCTAATAAGTAGGTTAAAATAACATTTTTAAAATGATAATGGGTTCATGTATACAGAAAATAGACTGGGTTTGGCCTGAACCCATATACCTAGTTTATCATAATATATGAAAACGTTTTTGAAGAGGTAGGTCCCAGCAGAGCCCAGTTGGACCCGCAAGACTCACCTTGAAGAGGGACGTCTGCGCAACGACCAACTGCTTCCGCAGGACCCACCATGCTCAGAGAAGACCTTACGCGCAGGACGCCAGCTGTTCCCGCAGGGAAAGCCTCCCAATGGTAAAGTACCCCGCTTGTTCCCGCAGTTGCGGATACAAGCCATCAGGGAAGGCTACCCGCACTGATAGCAAGGCTACACGCATAAGGCACTAACTCTTGATACTTCAGTAATGTCACCTGAAGGAATGAGCAAGGCGGGAATACTCCCGCCCAAATGAGCCAGTCCGTATGCTTCTGGAAGATCTTTTGTACTATACCTGCCAAGGTATAGGCAAAACAGACGATCTGACCAAAACAGCCCGTGAACCAATCACAGGGTGACAGCTCACCGACAACAGTACGAGGAGGAGCACCCTCTAGTACTGTTTGTCACTATTAGCCGCTGCCTACTCACCAACCCTTACTATGGGACGTGCGTAGCCTACAGTTGGTGGAACAGTGCATAGCCGGCAGCACTATCGGCCGCAGCCTATCCACCAACCAGCATGGCTTGTACGCAGCCCACTGTTGGTAGAACAGGAATACTATTCAGCCGGCTGTACCTTCTTGGAAACCTACCTTCGGCTATAAATACTCCAACACCTTGGAATGGTAAGGACATCATCTGATATCTCATTATCTTATCTTCTCTAGCAATCTCTTAATATACACTTATATTCAGAGCAATCTAGTCTGATTCTCACGCCGGAGGGTGGTCACAAGGAGGAACCCCCCCTTCTCAGTGACGAGCTTACGGTGTCTGTTTTGCAGGTCACCTGAAGAACAACTTTCTTTGCTGGACCTCATCCTCGTGGGAAACATCTATTTAACCTCCAGATTATCCGTAATCTGCCCGGGGTCGATTAGTGTTTCTTCAGTTTTCTAGCAAAACACAAGTGACAAATGATAAGTGATTGTTAACGTGGCCACAAGGGCTTACACACAAATATGTTTGTAAAAGCAGGAACGTAATTATGAAATAATGTTAGTAAAAACACAAATGTGTTCAGATTAATATATAGATATAATATAACATAGTACAACATTAATCATAAAAAGGATTATGTGAATTTGGTGTTTGGAATCCTATACCACTTTTACAGTAAAAGTTGAACTTACTTTGCCTTGATTTTGCCAAAAACCTGAGTGCATGGGTGTTTCTGGACTGTCCTCAGCCGCTAAGATTGAGCAATCTTATGCAACATTTTGGGACCCATTTTTTATTATTTTATTTTTAATATAGTGTATTTAAATAATCAGAGCAGTGTAACAAGGAAGTATAAAAACATTAAAGAGTAAACTACGGTTTAATACCTGTGGTTTGTTTAAAACTGTAATTTTAGTCTAATAGTTTCAAGTTTGTAATTTTCGTTTATGTGTTAATTTTATTTCACTTGCAATTAAACGATCTCACTAACCCTGTTAAATCTGGCCGTTAATGTTTCTTCATTGGCGCCATCCGTGCATAAAAGCTAGAACTAATTCTTAGTTTTTTCAAAATTTCTGAAGAAATGGTTAACGTTACTCCGGTCCCAAAGCCAGTAACTGACCAAGAAACCCCGGTAACCACAACTCCAGCAACTGGGGGGAACACCGGCGGTTATACAAATTTTACGAACACTACCCCGGTTACCCAAGCCGGGACAAGTGCAGTAAACAATATTTCACTGGGGTTCACTGATGCCCAGTTGGAGAAACGGACGAGGGTCCCTCGCCAAATACTCGATCAAGTTAAGGCGTGGGCCGAAGCACGTCAGAAAGAGTTCCAAGCTGAGTTGGATGAACGCTTGCGTTCACTTCAACAGGCTGACGAATTCGGTAGTACTCGCCAACATCTCAACATGAACAGTGAGTGCGAGTACTCGGACGATGAGCGGGAAGAATCCGATACCGACGCAAACCCTCGCCATAAGGCAAAAGGGAAGCGTAAGGAAACGGACTTCCAACCGACAAGGAATTTTGGAGAAACCTTTAAACCAACGAACGCGGGGAGAAACCCACGTGACTTCTCCAAAACCTTTAGACCAACTGCTGCAAATGCAGGAAAGTCCAAGTTTGCAAGGGACATTGCGGAAGCAATCGCCCCGAGAAGTGCCAAACAAATGTCCAACATCGGCACTTATGATGGTCTATCCGACCCAGACGACCACTTGAACAGATTCATTGCGGGGGCAACCGTCAGTAACTGGACGGAACCCACGTGGTGTTATATGTTCTAGATGACTCTGGTTGGAGCGGCCAGGGCATGGTTCGATCGTTTACCGGCCCACCACATCTATGATTGGGCGGACTTTCAGAACAAGTTCAGCCAACACTTCAGCCAACAGAGGAAATATACTGAAGAACAGTGGACGATCCTCAACTGCGTTAGAGAGGAGGATGAATCTTTACTAGACTTTATCACTCGCTTCAACTCCAAAAAGCTGAGTCTGGGCAACATAAGTGAAGATCTTGTTCGCGCCGCTTTCATCCAGGGCGCCGAATACCCAAAGCTTATCCGCACATTGACGGGTAAGGACGGCATGCCGTCCACATGGGATGCCATCATGACGGCGGCCAAGCGCTTTGCCGAGACGGAGAAGCAACTGGGAAGGGATCTTCCCCAGAGTACACACCTCTACACGCAAAGGACTAGAGAAAACAATGTTCGGATCGCCCGGCAGAACAAAAAGAGGAAGCTAGGTATTTGGCAAAGGGTAAACTTTGACACCTCATCCAGCTCTCGCCCTCTTGTTGGCGGAAGGGATAACACACACCCTTCAAGCCGAAAACACCGGTGGACACCACTCACCAAAAGCGTCACGGAGATATTTGCCACCGAAAAACTACCATGGCCAAAAGCTCCAATGATCCGGCAGCGACCTAATGCGGATCAAGGCAAATCCTGTGACTTCCACGGGACAAAAGGTCATTGTACGGAGGAGTGTACATCCTTGAAGGATATTGTTGAAACATTCGTCAAGGATGGAAGACTTGCACACCTTGTGGCATCAATCAAGAAGGGAGGAAGGAATGATAACCGGTACAGAGGCAACGGACGAAAGCCCGTTGACATCAGCATCAACATGGTTCATGGCAACATCAGAGGAAGAAAAAGGCGAGCGACAGAACCATGCGCGTGGAAGAAAGCTGAGGTGCACTTCCCGCGAGTGCCAGGAGGACCCAGCAAAGAAGGCCCTATCGTCATCAAAAGCCAGCTGGGGCACTACATCACTTCTCGCATTCTTGCTGATAACGGCGCCTCGTCAACAGTGATGTACAGGCAGTTCTTCGACAAGCTAGATGACGAAGACAAGGAACGCCTGGAAACGATCTACGCCTCGATGGAAGGGTTCGACGGCAGCACAAACACCCCCCTGGGTATCCTATCTTTCCCCGTCACTCTTACGGACGGGAATCACTCACGCACAGAAGACGTGGATTTTGTCGTAATGAGGAAGCCACACCACACATACGACATTCTCTTCGGAAGAGACGAGATGGCAAGATTCAACGACGTGGTATCTTCAGTCCACGGCATGATGGGATGGCCAACAGCTGAGGGTGTAGCGATGATCACCTGCATTCCCCAGGTATGCATCGCATCTGTCTCATCTAAACCCAAACTAAAGATGGCTAAACCAACCATCACCGAACCGGAAAGATGGGCCTTCAATGGCAAATACCCTGACCAGGCCGTTACCATTGGCCCAACAGTTGTTGATCCCACAAGCACCTTACTCAAACGCTTACTACAGAAAAACGCTGACATCTTCGCGTGGACACCAGCTGACATGACTGGTGTACCCCGAAGTAAGGCAGAGCATAAGCTCAAGTGCGATCCGGCTGTTACGCCAGTCGTACAAAAGCGCAGAGTAATGGGGCCAGAACAAACTAACGCGTGTAGAACCCAAGTCAAGGAACTCCTTGACGCAGGCATCGTACGTGTTAGCAGATATCAAACATGGGTTGCAAATCCCGTTATGGTACCAAAGAATAACAAACAATGGCGCATGTGCATAGATTTCAAGGACTTAAACAAAGCATGCCCCAAAGATTGTTATCCGTTACCCGAAATTGATCTTAAGGTAGATTCGTTAGCACCGTTTCGCCTTAAATGCTTCCTGGATGCGTATAAGGGGTACCATCAAATCCACATGGCCGTTGATGATCAGGACAAAACCGCTTTTCGGACGCCCGATGGTACATTTTGTTATCAAATGATGCCATTTGAACTTAAGAATGCCGGGTCCACATACCAACGCCTGATGGACAACCAGTTTCATGCCCAAATTGGGAGGAACTTGGAAGTCTACATGGATGACTTGGTCATCAAAAGCCCTGACGCAGAAGCGATGTTAAAAGACATCGAAGAAACTTTCAACACGCTCAGGAAGATAAACATGAAGCTCAACCCGAGCAAGTGTGCCTTTGGAATGGAAGAAGGGAAGTTCTTGGGGGTCATCGTCACTAAAGATGGCTTCAGAGCGAACCCTGAAAAGGTCGAAGCCATTATCAAAATGGAATCACCTACTACCATCAAACAGGCTCAGACACTGAATGGACGACTAGTCGCACTTAATCGCTTTTTGGCAAACCACGCG